>NW_022279537.1:0-57890 GCF_000004075.3 Cucumis sativus | reverse complement strand
ATGAGCTTATTTTTAAGCATATAAATACATAAACTTATTGACTTTGAATTTCTATATAAATATGATACATACTTTTTAAATTATATATATTAAAACTGTGTTCTAGCACTATCCTATATTTTTTAGAAAAAAATGACACGTCACCATGTCTATAATTTATTGACCCATGTCTAGAATTCGTATACGTGCTTGTTTGTTGAGAACTTCACGTCTTCATTAGATGGGAGGATAGCCATATTATAGTGGTTGTATGTGTAATATAGAGAACCAAACCTAGTACTCGAGATTTGTACAATAACAGAGAACTTACATTTCCACCGGCTGACTTGACTATCAGGGATAGAGTTTTAGGTGGTGGTTGAGCGTGAGCTGATATGCAAACATCATACCCTTCAAATAAAGCTCAAAAACATGCTTTTGCCTTGAGAACTGCAGCTTTTAGGCTGGCTCGATACTTCGATATGTAGTCATCATCATTTAGTATGTAAGGCAACTCGTCTGCAGATCAATAAGGAATTAATCAATCACAAAAATTAGGTAGGATGAAAAACATAAGTGGAAGAAAATACATTACGCTTTGATACTAGCAAGCCATTCGAACTTACCAACAAATCTGCCTTCCCGGTAGCTTTCCTTTAACCAACTGGAGGAGACAATCCAAGCTCTGAGTAATTTGCAATTAACTTGCAATTTTAGTAACAAGATATAGTAAAAATTATGAGCAAGAGCACACTGACACGCTTGAAGCCACATGGTAATGCATATGCTCGATAATCATTGAGAACAATAACAGGAGAAAATAAAGTTAAGAACAGTAGCTTGAAGAACAAAAAACAATCTACAACATAAAATCTTCAAAAACACATTGCTTAAAATCAAGTTTACTAATATAAAAGGTAAGATATTACGTTCCACTCTCCACACTACTGAAGTTCAACATTTCACATGAAAGAAATGAAATACTACTCCAAATATAACTGAAAAAAGCATAATTGGGTAAAGAAAAAGCATAGAGAAATGCAAAAGAATCCTTGGCTTTGATATATTGAAAGGTAAAAAATATCAACCATAGATGTCCGGAGAAGAACTCCTACAAATACACACTTAACGCAGATTATCATTCGCTAACATGAGACCTTCTAGAGGAATTCTGTTAGGATACTTCCTAACAAGAACAAGATCTTAATTTATTATAATGAACTATAAGAAAATACAAGATAAAACCAAGTATAAGGCACTTGGAACCTCCCTCTTGAGTACTCTCACCCAAGCCCTAGATCACTTCCCAGAATTCTCCCCTCACTTACCCTCCCTCCATTTATAATAAGATGTAACCACACTTACATAATAACTACTAGTAACTTTCTAAATATCTAATTACCCTTATACCCCTAACCTTATACTAATCTAGGTATCTAACATTACCCGATGCTTCAAAACACCTTGTCCTCAAGGTGTGCTTGCAAACATGATCAAGGCCCCTTTCTCTTTTTTTCTCTTTTTAATTGCAAACAATCCCCAGCATTCTGCTCTTCAATGTTGAAAAAGAAATCCTCCCCTTCGGCTTTGAAAAACTCTCGATTCCAATAAGGTCCATTGACTTCAGCCCACAAAGCAGCCCAATGTACTTGAATTTTCCTTTTCCAAAACACATTGTCTTAGTTAACCCTTTGCATATCACCAACAAGTGTTTAATTTTCAAACTCTTCATCTCTAGTGGGCTAGGCCATAATCAAAGTGTTGCGTCAAGACCAAAATCATACTGCCGCCGGTTTCATTCCTAGGACCCACCTACATACAAGTTTTTCTTCCCTCCTATTTTTGGAACTCTCCACCCACTTCATCTACAAAATGATGTGCCCCCAATGTTTTATTTAGAATAAGTTGAAGCTCATTTAGAGTAAGTTGAAGCCCACTTGAAATAGTAAAACCCAAGATTGTTCCTTTTGTCCTAATCCTCTGTCCTACCAATTTCTACCACGCCATTGGCACCATCATGTGTGCAACAACTTCTTCCTCGTCACGTGATTCACCCCTATTCCAGACCACCTTCTCGAGCCTCTGTAGACCGATAACTATCGGCTTCTTCTTTCTCCATTGCAACCAGCCATTTTGTGTTTCTTTTAGCAACAAATTTTTCTTCACTCGAGTCTTCATTTCGAGCCTCACAGGTAATCCTCGTCGACCTTCCTCTATAGTTTCTTCTTGGTCTCTCTTTGCCATCCTCTTCACCTTCGTTGTATAACCGTTGAAATCGCGTTTTCCTCGATTCTTCTATAGTTTCAGATCCTTCTTGAAATCCATCAATTTATGGACCTGAAGATTCCAATCCGTTCTAAATAAACACAATCCAGATCAGTGCCACTGAACACAGGCATTTCAACCTTCTTGAATTTGCTATGATCGTTCGAGTTTTCATCCCTTTCAAACTTGTTTGTTTTACCTTCTACCTTGATTTCCTTCAATGTCTTACCTCCACCTTCGATTATACTCTCAATCGTTGGTCCTTTGCTCGACGATCCTTCCATTCTTTCGGAGATCGTCAAATTATCCTTCTGCTATTCCTTCGATGCATTTAGCAACCGTTCTTGTTTTTCCAACTAGATGACCAGTCTTTCGATGCTTTTTGGCAAGCATAACAAGTTTTCTTCAATTGCCAGCAACTTGTGTAACTCCACTTGTATCCCCGAGATTTCCTTATCAGAGGTCTCCAACTTCTCTTTGATCCGTTTTTGTGCTGCTCTATCATTCTCCCAAGTAAAAACGCTCTGATACCAATTTGTTAAGATACTGTAAATATACGGCAAGTGTATCTTACTTTATTGAATTACCTCAATGAATTACAGTATAGAGAATAAAAAATCACTCACATCTACTTCCTAAAGGCACACTCCAGTGAGGATCACAACAAAGAACAAGAAAAACTAAGAACAAACCGCAACCATGAAAATGACCAAAACAAACAATAAAAAGAACTTGACTTGGACCCTCTACTTCTCCCGAGCACGAAAGACGGCAGCCTCTACTTCTTTGGAATATTTTGTCCCCTTTCTCCCTCCTCTTTCCTCCATTTTATTTTGCTTTACTAACAAACTAATGGGAAAGATCTCCTCCGATATTCTCTCCTCCTATAATCTCTCATATATTCTTGTGTGGGTCAATATTACCCTTTTTAATTCTCCTACTGTACTTAAATAATATTGGAGACATATACTTCCTAACAAGAACAAGATCTGAATTTATTATAATGTAACTATAAGAAAATACAAGATAAAACCAAGTATAAAGCACTTGGAACCCTCCCTCTTGAGTACTCTCACCCAAACCTTATATCACTCCCCAGAATTCTCCCCACTTACCCTCCCTCCATTTATAATAACATGTAACCACCACCCTAGTTACCACACTTACATAATAACTACTAGTAACCACACTTACACAATAACTACTAGTAACTTCCTAAATATCTAATTACCCTTATACCCCAACCCTATACTAATCTAGGTATCTAACAAATTCCATAACATAATGTATTAGGGGAAGAAGGAAATCGAGGATAAAAACACTAGCTAGCCAACAAATATCTTTCATTAGTGAGCTTGAGCCATTTTACACGTAAAATGGGAAAAGTAAGCCTGAAACCCAAATTAGCCTAATGGTTGTCTTAACAACCACTACCCACCATCACGATAGAAACAACTGAAAAGGAAGAGCATGATACAATCCAACTCAAACATAAGAATTGATTTTGATGTTTAACTAAAAGTAAATAGGCAGTAGAATAAGAAACTATGCCCTTTTAGATCTAGAAGGTTCACAGCAATTTCCAGCCTAAGCACAACTACGAGGCAATGGAAGAATAACGGCAAAGGCCTTGTGTGCATGGAATCGCTAACTTTGGTGCAAATGAGATGATTATCGGTATTCAAAGGCCAAAAGGACACATAGAAGAGTGTTCGTCTAAGGTTGCAAGAGAGCAATACAAAAGTTTAGAGTTTTCCGCACTTTTCCTGTAATGGCATGAGCGCTTGTACTCCCATCAGCAGTGAGAGAACCACCAAGTTCCTCAATCATCTAAATCAGAAAACAACTGCACATTAGAGCAGTCACAATTTGGAATAAAAAGAACTTTTTATTGTTAGAATCTTAGAATATTTATGAAAAGTTTATGGGAATATTTTTCTTAATTCCTAAATATTTTCCTTTTTTATTCCTCTGTATATTCTATTTATTCTCCCTTGTACCTATTGTATTTTTCATCAGAAAATAATAAGAAGAAAAATATAGTGGTTTTTCTCCTGGTACACAGGTTTCCACGTAAAGTTGTGTGTTTGTTTGTCTCCCTTTCAATATGGTATCCGAGCAGGTGGTCCAAGAAGGTCTCGTGTTCAAGCCTCGTATTTTCGTTTCCTCCCCAATTAAAATCCATTTCCAGTTGTTGGGCCTTTCAAATATTTCAAGCCCACAAGTGAGGAGAGTGTTGGTGATATATAATTGAATTTTCTTTCTTTTTTTAAAAAAGGATACGAGTCTCACTATTATTAATATAAAGAAAGAGACAAAGCTCAATGTACATGAGGATTATACAAAGAGCAAAAGGGGAGAGGGAAGATCAACAGGCGCATCCGGGCATCACAAACTAGGTTGACACCCCCTTAGTGCCCTCAAAACATCCAAAAAGCGACAACACAAGATCAAAACAAAAAGCCACAAAAACAAAGACAAACAAAATGATAAAAAGAATCTTTCCAAAGCAAAATCATAATCAAAGGCAGCATGCTGAGAACAAAGAAGAATAAGCCTTGATTGGTTGAGCAAAAACTGTTTGAAGCAGAGGGCTGATCCGAAAGTCCTGATCATCAAAGACTTCAAAGTGGGGATGCTGTAAAGGCTGGCCAATATAACACAATATCCTACGTCGAAGATCTTCTTTTGCATTACATTTTCTAAAATTTCCAATCCACTCTGTTAAAGGCCTTTTCAAGGTCTAATTTAATGATCCATCTTTTCTTTTTTCGGATAATATATACCTCCAAAGTTTCTTTTGCTATTAAAATAGGATCCAAGATTTGGCACTCTTCCAGAAAGCCACATTGTAATGGAGAAATATCTTAGGATTCTAACAATAAAACACAAAATATCCTAACCAAATGGCTAAACAGAGGCAGCACTCTGTAATTCTTTATTTATGTAAAAGCCAAAACACATTCAACAATAGTAGATATGAAAAATAAAGGAAGAACAACATAGAAAACTTACCCAGCTCCTTTATACAGGGCTGGATACCCTCAGGCTACAGCAGCCTTTACTCTCCTTGAAATAACCAAAAAAGACCTAGCCTCCCCTACCCCAACATTACATGTTTATACCTCTCTCTCTCATCCCTCCTAGTGGGCCCCACCTGCACGATCCTCTCCCATTATTCTCTCATCATTGGTTGCTAAGGAATTTCCCTTTCTACCCTTCCTTTTATAGGTATAGATAATAGGAGGTCTTACAAAGTAATACCTGGCCTGGCTTTCTTTAATCTTTCTGCGAGAACCTTTCCAAACAACTTATAAATTAATGTTGAAACAACTTATAAGCCACACTGTAATGACCTTCCTTCTCTTGACCGAACTTCAATAATCGACAACTTATATTTATCCACATAATCAGCAAAACTCTTAATCTGCCACTAGCTTCAAACAAAGACCCAGCCAATTCCTTTTGAACTCCATAGTGCCTTTATAATACAACTGGCAATCTCTTCTCTTTTGGTCCCCGGAATCAATGCTCTATCTGGATTAGCTTTCTTCAAAAGATTTTTAATAGCCAATTGTTTCGAATGGCCCATGAATCCTCTAGTGTTCCATGATATAATCTTCATCTTTGCAACCTCTGCCTTATATCAATTCAATTTCACATGCTGCCAAGAAAGGAACCAACTCTTGAGGGGGAAGGATACTTGCTGACCTGCACAAAATTTCTTTTTATGGGGAGGAAAACAATTTAATAAAATCTGGACCGAGAGAGTCACTGTCCTCTTGTTTCTCTGTCTCTGATTGAATTATTTCTTCCTCAACTGGTTCAAATTCTGCACTACTTACACTGGTGACTGATTAAACTTCCATGAATTCATCTTCTAGGCTCTCAACTTTTTTGAGACAAGAAGTATCTTGCACAAAATTAAAGAATGAACCAGAAAGTTTGGAGGAGGATTGAGAAAATTTATTACTTAAGGAGGAAGGCAGTACTGACCTTTTGCCAACTGAATTTGGAATTTGTATCTTCACACAACTTTCCTCTAATAAATCAGAATTAGCCAAGCTCATCCAAATGTTGCGAAAAGAAGTTCTCCCTTTGGTATAGGTCTTGAGGTGCTTAGAAAAATTTCTGGCATGAAATGGAATAGCTTTCATTGCAGATGATATTTTAGTCTTGGGAGAGGCTGGTAATTTTGGTTGAGAGCTGAAAACAGGAGATGGCCCGCAAGTGAAGTTCCTTGATGGAGGAGAGGACTCTGATTCTTCCTCCAATTCGTCAGAATACCAAAAGCCATTGGAATTCTGATTAATAAAATTCTTGGGGCCTACCATCTGTGTGTCAGCTTTTAAAATGTCTGCAGATACATTAAGTTTGAAAAAATCTGGTTGGGGAGGGCTAGGTGAGCTGTTTTTTGAGATAATAAAATGTCGGTTGGCTGCCTTTTCTTCTTTTGAGGTCTGTTTTTCTCTCTTTTCTATTGAAGTCTTTTCCCCTTCTAAGTACGTGGAGATCCCAGCTATACCCAAATTTGAATTTTTCCTTCTGAAAATTATTTTTTTCGGCGAGGATTCAAGGGCTGAAACTCTTTCCGGTCGAACAAGGTTTTCTTCTTCATCACCCAACTTCCTAAGTGCTTCGAAAGGATTTCTTGAGATGGATGGGGCATTCTGTTTGAGAAAATTCAGGTATCTGGGAGACCATCACTTTGGAGCCCTTCATCTAAAATCACTGAATTTATTCTACATAAATCAATAGGATTGGAAAAATCACTTTGAAATAGATCAGATTGGATTATTACAGGAGCTTATAAGGGTTCAAAATCCCCAAAATTAAGGGAAAAATTTCCTCAGTTCTCACTCTTTAATTCTATAGTTGCTGGTAAGAATCCGCAAAGATTTTTCCGAACTTTAATTCTTGCTTCAGAGAACTTGATCAGATTGAGTGTTTCTAAGATTATACTCTCTAGTCCACCAAAGTAGCTTAAGCTTAAGGCTATAATTGAATTTTCTTTCAACCACCAGCTTAAACTTTTTGGTGAATCGGTGGTTTAATATTTATATTAATATTTTATAAAAAAATGTACACAGCTAATGCCATATAAAATAAATAAAGAAATACTATAAAATCTACATCCATAAAATATGCATGTGAACACATATCAGAAGATGGATATTTGTAAGTTAGAAAGACCGATAACAAAATGTCATAATTAAACAACAACATTAATATTATGGGTAGTTTCAAGCTTCATTTGTCTATTCTAGGTAGGGATATTGAATAACTCTTAAAAATAATATAAAGATTGAATCCCTAAACTTCATGTGCTTGCTAGTATACAACCTAAAAGTTCAACAGTTAAAGAAACTGATTAATCATTTTTGGCAGGATGTCAGATTCGCCTTTCGAAATCCTACATGAGTAGAGCCAGCCAAATAAGCCAAGCAAGATATGCCTCTTAAGGAATATGGAGAAGTTCAATGACTGGGTATGTATATGATAAGCCTTAACCTCAATTTTATTTATCAATAATGGAGGGAAGGAATCAGAAGCTTCTCTAGCTCTCCCAATTATTCTAAGAAACCTGATACAAGCTATGCCAAAACATACCCTCTCCAAACAATCATAATAGCATTTATATGAAAGCATAAAAGACTCATGGCTCCCTTAACTAGCAACATTCAGACCAACAAATACAGCTTCCCATCCTCCTCACCTGAATCCTTTCTTGTGCCTACGGGTGTACACCTTCACTACCATGGGCCTATCAGTATTTAGAGATCGTAGAGGCTGTATGAGCCAAGGAGTTGGAAGAGTAGGATTAGGGAAGTGTGGAGTTTTCCGCTCTTTGTTTGGCCAAAAGTGTTTGTGGACTCCCGACAAGAAAATTTCAATTTTATGCCTTATTGACTTCGTATGTCCTAGGCCCTAAGAGTTCAAAACTTTCTAGATTTCACAACTTCTTGGACCACTCCTTCTGTCAAACACCCCTTTAAAGAATACTAAGCCAAGGATATAAAACTTCAATACCATCAATAGAAAATCTCATAAAAGAAACATGATTGATGAATATTTTAGAAGACTATAAATTGGTACCGTACCTTCATGAGCTGAGTTTTCTTAGTTTCGTTTGCAATGTTCATCAACATAATTTTAAATGATTTTCCTAATGTGTTCTCTTCAGAATTGAGGTCCTCTGATGCCACATTTACACTTCCAAATTCTTGATAGAAATTTTGTGTACACTGATTGGTTGGATTTTTAGGATAAATACTTGATAAAATCTCATGCTTTGAATTGGCTAAAGAGCATCCTTGAGAGCAGGTATCGTATACATCACTTTTAGCTGTCATACTAGCTTCATGTTGTTCTCTATTTCTGCAAAAGAAACCGGACCGTTGCTGTCATGCACTGCATCCTGGTTTAAATAAACCGTTCTGAGATAATTAAGCAACATATGGAGAATAATTTAAATTGTACTATCTTGTGGAACAAAACCTGAATTACACATACCCTGAATTTCATTTTCTTCTCCAAGGGGCACTAAAGTTACAAACTCGTCATGTTGAAAATTCAAATTTTGAATGGTATGCTGATCAGTTGCATTTGAAACGTTGCAACCTCGATTGGCAACACTAATTCTTGCAGCATACAGGGCTTCAGGCTTTAGTAGAGAAAGTAACTTTGGAAAGTCAGTCGAACACATTGAAATTCCCTGAATGTGCGAAATCCATGGATTTTATTACACATCCCAAAGGTGAACGACTTTGAGGCATCTTGGTTATAATCAATGTTGGATCGGTATGGCAACCCTAGAGGGGGGTGAATAGGGTTTAAATAAACTTTTTGACAAATAAAAAGTAAAATCAACTAATTAGATATTTTTTAATATTTAAATAAAGAACTTTGTAAACTTTGTTAAATAACAAGATTGATAAAAAGATATGAATGGAAATATGCAATCAAACTCAACCAATAAGAATATGTAACTAAAATTAAATTAAAAAATAATTAGAAAAGAGTTAGAGAAGAAGACACCGTAATTTTATAGTGGTTCGGTTAAACTCAACCTACATCCACTTTCCCAAGCACCTCTTGGGATTTTGATTGAAAATCTTCTTTAGACTCTTTCCACGGATTTGAGCCGAATCGATTCTTGCTCCTTTTTCGGGTTCAAGAGCAAACCCGATCCTTTCCACGGGTTAGGATCCAACCGTTACAATATGTTGAAGTTTTTAAATCACACAAAAGAAAACTCTCTAAAAGAGTGAGTATACAATTTGAAGCTCACAAATTTAATCCTCACAATACAATAAGAAGCTCTCAAGAATAAGATGAAAAGAATAAAAATTGGAAGCTTTAGAGAGAATAACAATGTTGGCTTTTTGCTTGAGGATTGTAAAGATTTTAATGATCTTGTGTAAATGTGAAGTATTTAAAAAGAGAGGAAAGATAAATTCAAAATCATTTGGCCGTCATTAGATATAAAAGTAAAAGAAAAATGAATGGTTGAGATTTAAACTTAATTAGCCGTTAGACACAATACAAATAATAATATAATAATATGTTTTTTCAAAATACTTTGTTTAAAAAGAAATCAATAAAGCAACTTCACCCTCTTTTAAAAAAACTAGCCGTTAGACACAAGAAAAAATAATAATATTAAAATCATTTTCCTTTTAATTCATTTTCTTTATAAAAGCCAATAAAACATAACAAAAAGCCACATTTGTTACTCCTTCATTGCTCCAAGTGGCTTTCTCTAATTGGTTCAAATTGAATGCTTGGTCGCCACGTCACCATCTCGGGTATTTTTTCGTTAAGCTTCTTTTAGCAATATTTTCTTCATTTGAACTTCGATTTGGGTGATTCAAGAGGCGTTAGAATCATTTTTCCAAGCTCTACGATATGGTCTATTCAAATTAATAAAATTGTCAATAAAAAAATCAGATTTGTTATCATCAAAACATAAATTAATTGAATAATTAAAATAAATTAATTTGAGATTAAGGGCCAAAAAGCCAACAATCTCCCCCTTTTTGATGATGACAAATCATTGAAGAAAAATAACTTGAAACACACATGATCAACAAGTAATTCTATTATCAAGATGTATAACCATAAAGCTCATGTATATATTTCACCACAAAGATCATACTTGAAAACAATTGATAAGAGAACCTTCTTTGTCCTTAATTAATTTTTCTCTAAAAAAATATGCATTATTCAATAGAAACAATTATGCAACAAATTGATAAAAACATATTTTTCTTATACTTCTCCCCCTTTGGAATCATCAAAAACAATACCAAGGAAGTTAGCTCTCCCAAAAAAATATGAACACATACAAAATGTCTAATTCTCCCCCTATCAATATGCATTAGGGTAACAATATCAAGTAAGATATAAAATCAAGATGCATCACAACGAATAATTCCAAGCTCAAGCCTATTTTTACAAAAGCTTTCTTCACTCAAAGGTTTGGTAAATATATCCGCTAATTGATTATTGGAACTTACAAACTCAAGAGTAATATGACCATTTTGTACATGCTCTCTAATAAAGTGATGCCTAATATCTATATGCTTAGTTCTAGAATGATGAATAGGATTCTTAGTCAAATTTATGGCACTAGTATTATCACAAAATATAGGCACATTATCAAATTTTAATCCAAAATCACAAAGAGTTTGTTTCATCCAAAGAATTTGTGCACAACAACTAGCAACCGCAATATATTCCGCTTCGGTAGTGGATAAGGCAACCGAATTTTGCTTTTTACTAAACCAAGATACTAAGGAACTACCAAGAAATTGACAAGTCCCACTAGTACTTTTACGGTCAAGTAAACTACCGGCAAAGTCCGCATCGGAATATCCTACCAAATTAAACTCAACATTTCTAGGATACCATAATCCAACATCAATAGTTCCAAGCAAATATTTAAGTATCCTTTTAACGGCATGGAAATGTGATTCTTTAGGACAAGATTGAAATCTAGCACAAAGACATACACTAAACATGATATCGGGTCTACTAGCGGTCAAATAAAGTAAAGATCCGATCATACCTCGATAAGTCTTTATATCCACACACTTACCTTTTTCATCTTTGTCAAGCTTAGTGGTAGTGCTCATAGGAGTTTTTGCAACTTTACCTTCATTTAATTTGAATTTCTTGAGCAAATCCCTTGTGTATTTTTCTTGACTTATGAAGATGCCATCCTTGAGTTGTTTGATTTGAAGACCAAGGAAGAAACTAAGTTCTCCCATCATACTCATCTCAAACTCATTATGCATACACTTGGAAAATTCTTCACACAAAGATGAATTAGTAGAACCAAATATAATATCATCCACATAAATTTGTACTATAAGCATGTCATTATTTTTAACTTTAATAAATAGAGTATTATCAATTTTTCCCATCTTAAAGTCATTCTCAAGTAAAAACTTGCTAAGTCTATCATACCAAGCTCTTGGAGCTTGTTTTAAGCCATAAAGAGCCTTTTTCAACTTATAAACATGATTAGGTAAATCAAAACTTTCAAAGCCCGGAGGTTGTTCTACGTAAACTTCCTCCACAATATAACCGTTTAAAAAAAGCACTTTTTACATCCATTTGATACAAAATGAAATTTTTATAAGAAGCAAAAGCAAGCAACATTCTAATAGCTTCTAATCTAGCAACCGGTGCAAAAGTCTCTTCATAATCTATACCTTCTTCTTGACAATAACCTTGAGCTACAAGTCTAGCTTTATTTCTAATGATATTTCCATTTTCATCCATCTTATTTCTAAAAACCCATTTAGTTCCGATTATAGATGCATTAGAAGGCCTAGGGACTAATTTCCAAACTTTGTTTCTTTCAAATTGATTTAATTCTTCTTGCATAGCTAAAATCCAAAACTCATCACATTCGGCATCTTTAAAACTTCTAGGTTCAATTTGAGACACAAAAGCAAGATTACTAAATAAATTAAGAGAAGAACGAGTTTTGACACCTTGTTCGGGATTGCCAAGAATTAGATCCTTGGGATGGGATAGAGCATATCTCCACTCTTTAGGCAAGGATGAAGAACCCTCTTCTTTCTTTTCTATGATGTTCACATCTTGCATACTTGGAACAATTTCTTTGCCTTTGTCATTAACAAGTAAATCTCCAAAATCTTTTTCTAAATCATCACTACAAATAGACTCATTAGAAACATTATTCCAAGATTCATCAAATACAACATGAATAGATTCCTCAATAACTAAAGTTTTCTTATTGAAAACTCTATAAGCTTTACTAGTAGAGGAATATCCTAGAAAAATACCAACATCTGTCTTAGAATCAAATTTTCCAAGTTTTTCTTTATTATTCAAAATAAAACATTTACAACCGAAAACTTTGAAATACCCAATATTTGGAATTTTTCCATGCCAAAGTTCATAAGGAGTTTTATCTAAAGAGGGTCTAACTAAAACTCTATTTGAAACATAGCAAGCGGTGTTAACGGCTTCCGTCCAAAAATATTTAGGTAAACCATACTCATTCAACATTGATCTAGCAAATTCTTGCAAAGTACGATTTTTCCTTTCAACTACACCATTTTGTTGAGGAGTTCTTGGAGAGGAAAAATTATGGGAAAAACCATTTTCTTCACAAAAAGCTTTAAAAGCATCATTATCAAATTCTCCTCCGTGATCACTCCTAATTTTGGAAATAAAAAATCCTTTTTCATTTTGTACTCTTTTTGCAAAACTAATAAAACTTTTCAAAGCATCATCCTTATATTTTATCATCAAAACCCAAGTAAATCTAGAAAAATCATCAACTATCACAAAAGCATAATAATTTCCTCCATAACTAGCAATTCTAGAAGGGCCAAATAAGTCCATGTGTAATAGTTGTAAGGGTCTAGTAGTAGAGATCACATTTTTAGATTTGAAAGAGGACTTAGTTTGCTTACCCATTTGACAAGCATCACAAACTTTGTCTTTTTCAAATTTAAAACTAGGAAGACCTCTAACCAAACAATTTTTAGAAATATTTGAAATTAAGTGCATGCTAGCATGTCCTAGTCTTCTATGCCATAACCAAGAATCATTATGCAAAACCGAGAGACATTTATCAATAATAGGATAATCATTCAAATCAAGAGTGTACACATTTTCATCCCTATTTCCAACAAACAAAACTTTTCTATCACTAACATTTTCAATTATGCAATTTTTTTTTATCAAATATTACTCTAAATCCTTTATCACACAATTGACTAATACTAAGCAAATCATGCTTTAAACCATCAACCAAATGAACATTTTCAATCAAAGTAGATGAATCATTTCCTATATTACCCTTACCAATTATTTTACCTTTCTTGTTGTCACCAAAGGTTACCATGCCTCCATTCTTTTTGGAGAAAGAGATAAGCTTGGATCGGTCTCCCGTCATGTGTCTTGAGCAACCACTATCCAAGTACCATTTGTTTTTCTTGGAGGCTTTCAAACAAACCTAAAAACAACTAATTTCAAGTTTGATCCTTTGGTACCCATACTTGTTTGGGTCCTAGAATGTTAGCATTTACATATTTAGGGATCCATTTCATTTTTTCATAGACATTACAAGCACTAGATCTAGATAGGTAACAAGAATAAGCTTTATGTCCATACTTGCCACAAGAAAAACAAACAACATTATGCAAAGATTTATTTTTCATAACAAATTTATGTACTCTACTTTTATTGGAGAAATTCTTCCTTGGAGCAATGTAAAACTTTGCTCTTTGCGAAAAATTTCTTCTTGAATAAGTATTTTGAGCATACTTCAATTTAAAGCATTTAGGTCTAATGTGACCTTCAACACCACAATTATGACATATGGGTACAAAACTAGATTTAACATGATTAGACACATGATTAGACATGTTAAACTTAGGCACAATAGGTGATGCTTTAACGAATGTAGTTTTAGAACTTGATGGAGTAGATGATTCATCAATATAGCCTAAACCTCTCTTATCACCATAAGATTTTCCTACTTCAATAATTTTGTCCAATCTTTGAGCACCTATTGTCAACTTTTTAATAGTTTCTTTAGCTTTATCAAGTTCTTGTAAAACACTTAGTTCATTTTCTTTAAGCACTTTAATCAAGTTATCTTTTTCACAACTATCATGCTCAAGAAATCTAACTTTATCAAGCAAAGCATCTTTCTCAATACAAACATGCTTATCACTAGAGACATTCAATTCTTCAATTTGCTCAAAATTTTCATTCTCTTTAAAGCAAGCAATTGTATCAAGTAAAGACTTATTTTCACTAATTAAAACATTGTATTTCTTCTTAAGCACAACATACTTAGAACTAAGTTTTTCTAGGTCATTTTGCATGCTTTCAAAATTTTCAAATAATTCATCAATAGAAAGAGGTTCTAGAGTTACCTTATCATCATGTTCATCATCTTTGTCACTATGAGCCATGAGACCAAGATTTGCCATTTCTTCAACTTCACTTTCACTTTCACTACTATCATCCCATGTAGCCTTCATTGCCTTCTTCTTGGATTTCTTAGATGATTTGAGGAGAGGACAATCCGTTCTTATATGACCCGATCTTTTGCATTCATAACAAATCACCTCATCCTTTTTGCTTTTCTCACCTTTTGACTCTTTTTGGGTTGATAGGTGTTTCTTGAAATATTTCTTTCTTTTTATGAAATTTTTGTACTTACGTGAGAAATAAGCAATGTCATCTTCATCAAGGCCATCCTCATCTTCGGGATCAACTTCCAAGGAGATAGTCTTTAATGCAATGCTCTTCTTCTTTTTGGACTCATCCTCCAAGTGCTCCTTCATGATGATCTCATGAGTCATGAGTGAGCCAATAAGCTCCTCTAGTGGAAGTTTGGTGAGATCCTTTGCTTCTTGAATCGCCGTTACCTTAGCTTCCCAAGTCTTAGGTAGAGACCTTAGAATTTTTCTAACATTTTCGGAAGTTGTATAAACTTTACCAAGACCCTTCAAAGCATTTATGATGTTAGTAAATCTAGTAAACATATCGGTGATAGTCTCATTAGCATCCATCTTAAACAATTCATAATTATGAACAAACATGCTAATTTTAGACTCTTTAACTTGATTTGTTCCTTCATGAGTAATTTCAAGAGTATTCCAAATTTCTTGAGCGGAAGAACACATGGATATTCTATTAAATTCATCTTTACTCAAGGCACAATACAAACAATTAATAGCCTTAGCATTAAATGAACACTTTTTCATTTCATTTTCATCATACTCTTCTTCTAATTTAGGCGTATCAACATTATCAACATTTTTCATGGGTACATAAGGACCTTTAGCAACAATTAACCACAAATTATAGTCAATAGATTGCAAATAAATTTTCGTTCTAGCTTTCCAATATGCATAATTTGAACCATCAAAATAAGGAGGTCTAGAAGTAGATTGACCTTCAACAATACCATTTGCCAATAGGTTTGCCATAATGCTCTAACAATAAAGTTTATCAAGAAATTAAAATTTCAAGATGAGCAACCTTGCTCTGATACCAATTGTTGGATCGGTATGGCAACCCTAGAGGGGGGTGAATAGGGTTTAAATAAACTTTTTGACAAATAAAAAGTAAAATCAACTAATTAGATATTTTTTAATATTTAAATAAAGAACTTTGTAAACTTTGTTAAATAACAAGATTGATAAAAAGATATGAATGGAAATATGCAATCAAACTCAACCAATAAGAATATGTAACTAAAATTAAATTAAAAAATAATTAGAAAAGAGTTAGAGAAGAAGACACCGTAATTTTATAGTGGTTCGGTTAAACTCAACCTACATCCACTTTCCCAAGCACCTCTTGGGATTTTGATTGAAAATCTTCTTTAGACTCTTTCCACGGATTTGAGCCGAACCGATTCTTGCTCCTTTTTCGGGTTCAAGAGCAAACCCGATCCTTTCCACGGGTTAGGATCCAACCGTTACAATATGTTGAAGTTTTTAAATCACACAAAAGAAAACTCTCTAAAAGAGTGAGTATACAATTTGAAGCTCACAAATTTAATCCTCACAATACAATAAGAAGCTCTCAAGAATAAGATGAAAAGAATAAAAATTGGAAGCTTTAGAGAGAATAACAATGTTGGCTTTTTGCTTGAGGATTGTAAAGATTTTAATGATCTTGTGTAAATGTGAAGTATTTAAAAAGAGAGGAAAGATAAATTCAAAATCATTTGGGTCATTAGATATAAGTAAAAGAAAAATGAATGGTTGAGATTTAAACTTAATTAGCCGTTAGACACAATACAAATAATAATATAATAATATGTCTTTTCAAAATACTTTGTTTAAAAAGAAATCAATAAAGCAACTTCACCCTCTTTTAAAAAAACTAGCCGTTAGACACAAGAAAAAATAATAATATTAAAATCATTTTCCTTTTAAATTCATTTTCTTTATAAAAGCCAATAAAACATAACAAAAAGCCACATTTGTTACTCCTTCATTGCTCCAAGTGGCTTTCTCTAATTGGTTCAAATTGAATGCTTGGTCGCCACGTCACCATCTCGGGTATTTTTTCGTTAAGCTTCTTTTAGCAATATTTTCTTCATTTGAACTTCGATTTGGGTGATTCAAGAGGCGTTAGAATCATTTTTCCAAGCTCTACGATATGGTCTATTCAAATTAATAAAATTGTCAATAAAAAAAATCAGATTTGTTATCATCAAAACATAAATTAATTGAATAATTAAAATAAATTAATTTGATATTAAGGGCCAAAAAGCCAACAATCAATTGGTTCTCGAAGTACGCCACCTTCATCCCCACTACAAAACTATGTTCTGTCGAGCTGATAGCACACTTGTTCTTTAAGAACGTCTTGAAGTTATGGGGAGTTCCATCAAGCATTGTGAGTGACAGGGATGGTAGATTCATTGGTACTCTCTGGACCGAACTATTCGCCTTCTTGGGGACACGCCTAAATATATCCTTAAGCTGCCATCCTCAGACGAATGGCCAAACTGAAGGATTCAATTGTATGCTTAAGGAATATCTACGACATTTTGTTGATTCTGGACAAAAGAATTGGGCCTAGTTGATGGATGTGGCTCAATTTTGTTTTAATGCACAAACTAGTCTATCCACAAGAACGAGGCCTTTCGAAATCTTGAGTGGAAGACAACCTATACTGCCTCATATTGTTGATCATCCTTATGCAGGAAAAAATCCTCAAGCTCATAACTTTACGAAAAAGTGGGAGAAGACTACGAACATCGCTCGAGCATACTAAGAGAAAGTCTCGAAGCGTATGATAAGAAGCATCATCCTCTCAAGTTTTGAGCGGAAGACCAACTCTTCATAGAGTTTAAAGCAAAGCAAATTTGATTTAGAGGACATCAACATCAGCATCTCACCAGAAAATACGAAGGGCCTGTTGAAGTTCTGAAGAAAATTGGAAATGCATCCTATAGGGTATCGTTGCCTGCATGGATAAAAAATCATCTAGTAGCTCATGTGAGCAACTTGAAACCTTACCATCAAGATCCAGATGACCAGTAGTGCAACAATGGTGTATGGTCATCTAGTGACCTAAAGCAGAAAGACGATAAAGAAATGGAAGAAATCCTTCCTAAGAGAGTGAGGAAGGGTATACCCATGAAGAGGATACATGAATTCCTACTGAAGTGAAAGAACCTCCATGTGGAAGAAACACGTTAGGAATGTGCTGAAGACCTTGGAGCGTGAAAGAAGAAGATCGAGGAATTCTAGCTTCGCCAGTCGACAGGGATGTCAATTGTTTAAGTGGGGGAGAATGTAACAAGCATGCTTGTCCAGGGCGCTGTTTGCTTATGGTCGCATGCCCAAACACCCCCAATTTACATTGTTTTTATGTTTTGTATTTAGTTTTACTTTTTGCTTTCCTTTTTATGTCATAAACCTTGGGTGTGACTTGGCTTTTTCTTATGCAAGCCTACCAGAACTAAAAAAGTCTAAAATGTATTATAGATGGGACATAGTAGTTGAATCCCTGTCCAAGCCTTGTTGCACTCTTCGCAATCAAAGTTTTTCTTTGCAATTGACAGTCTTCAATGCTTGCTTTAACGATATTTTCATTGAATTTCTTTCTCCTCACGTTTTATAAAACATTTTCTCAAGAACGTGAAGAGAGGCTACATCGTATCATGTGTTTGTCCGTGGTTTTTGGATTTTGATCAGCTAACTTGTTGTCTACGTAAAACAAGTGCAACATAATCGCTCCTCTCGTGTTTGAAAGCTCGCGATTGTGACACAAGAAATGCACTAGCCAAGAATGCACACGAGGAGGGCTACACGAAATGCCAAGCACGCAACCAAGTGAGGTTCACAATGTGCTTGTGTGTGAGGTTAGCACGCGGGCATGCCCAACGCGCGTGAAAAGCCTCTTGTGAGATTCACACACAGTAGCCAGCGCCCAACCAAGGCCCTGCCGCCCACCCATTCGTGCCAGGCAGTGTCATATTGCGTGTTGAGCTATTTTTGGTAATTTTTTAAGTTTTTTAAGTATACTTTTGATATTTTCTTGGCAAAAGATAATTAATTGTACTATTTTACCATTATTTCAGGACATGAGAAGATCATACAAATTTATAAACCAAGGATTTGAGCTTGTATCTGTGAGTGGAAAATGTTTTATTTAAAGTGATTTCAAGCATGTTCTTAAGTCATGATTTATGACGGATTTATGATAAAATGTTTAAGTTATGTTATGAACAGTCTTTCAAGCGTGTTATTGTTTAAAGGTATTTATTCAAGCATATTGTTTACTCTTCAAAATGCATAATATTCAAAATGTTTTCCCACTTTCTAGGTAGAGATCGTGTCCTCTAAGCCTAACTTGCTGCTACCTGTCTACTGAAGGATTTCATTTTGTTATCGTATGTGTCCTGTTATTTTGTACTAATGATAAATTAGTCTTTTGTGCTATCAGACTTAGGCTTTTGGGAAGGTTTTATAAGGTTTTGTTCTAGATAAATAAGATTACGTTTTGTCTATGTAAAACTTGTCTAAGGTTGTTAAATGAAAAAGGTTTAGCCCAATTGGTTTTAGTAAAATTTATGTGTTATGTTTCCTCTGTTGTTTAGAGTTTAAAGGTTCAGGCTAAGGGTCAGATGGTGTCATCCTTGACATGGGTGCTATCGATTGGCTTCACGCCATATCTCGAGCCACGCAAGTAGGTGCTCGTGGTGGGGTGTGATAGCCTAAGTTGGCTTATTAACAATTAAAATGTAAACATGTCCATAACAAAATAGTCGGGCAAGGCCCATGTGGACCGACTGGTAAAGGTTGAAGAGCAAATGCTCTACCTAATGAAAGTTCCTAACTCAATTCGCTTCTTGGAAACCTGCCTTGAAGAAATTAAACCCCAAATTAAATCCACCAGCTCTAATACCATATTAAACCCCAAATTCACCTAAAAGCTTAAGCTAGTGGTTGAAGGTAAATTTAATTATATATTACCAAAGTATAAGGTTTCATCACAATACCAATTGGCAATGAGAGGAGTAGCTCATCTATTTTATAAGGAGTCTAAGTTTCCTTGGTTTTTCAATTGTGGGACTCCACATATCTCAACATGCCCCTTCAAGATGGTGCCTCTTTGGTTTCACCTATCTTGAACCAAATATCCGTTTAGGCTTAATGAGCTCTAATACCATATTGAAAGCAATGTATACGAAACCAAAGCTTACGTGAAAACGCAAGAATCAAAAGAAAAGCATTGTGTTTGTAGTTTTATTATTTTTATGATAATTACAGAGGTACAATTGGTGGTTTAATATATATCACTAACACTATTGCTGCAATGATCGATCATCTCGATGGATTACCCATTTAAGAGTTGTTGACAAGAGTTGACACTCTAGAATCAAAAGTTGTAAGAACTAGATGTTGTAATTTATGTCCTAAAACACGTTGTAATCATAATCTATTCAATAAAGTCGTTATTGATACTATAATCTTAAAGCCAATAAACTAAGGACCCGAGGTTGATCAAGTTTAAGTATAGAGCCTAAATAGTATAGATTGTACGAATAAAGTTAGGCACCTTATTCCAGGACACAATGAATGCAGTTTGCTTTGTATTTAGTATAAACGATGTGATCCTAAATCCTAGAGACATGAAAGTGTGGACATCCTATGTAAAGAGTTTACAAAAGACTAGAACCATGAAATAGTCACTTTTAAGTTATAACACCGTTAACTTTGAAAAACTTACCTTTTCATTGATAGATATCAAATATAACTTAATCTTAATACTGAGCTAACTATAAGCTTCTGTTCTCACCAGCATGCTTGTTTAAGGCGTTGTTTATCTATGGCCACATGCCCAAATACCCCCAAATCACCTTTTCTTTATGTCTTGTATTTAGTTTAGTCTATTGCTTTCCTTTTTACGTCATAGACCTAGGGTGTGAGGTGTCACACATTTTCATTTGCAAACCTGTCAAAGCTCAAAAAGTCTAAACTGTACTATAGGAGAGACCCAATAGTTGAATCCCCAACCATATCTTATCGTATTCTTTATAATCAAATTTTTATTTGCAATTGAAAGTCTTCAACGCTTTCTTTAATGATGTTTTTAATGATATTCTCTCTCACATGTTTTAAAACAATTTTTTCATGAACGGGAAGGGAGGTTATATCATATCGTGAGTTTGTTCGTGATTTTCGGATTTTACATGACTGACTTATTGACTGAGCAAAACAAGTGTTCTACAATTGTCCGTTCCATGTTTGAAAGATTGCGATTGTGGCACGTAGAGTGTGTCACAAGTATGCTTGTCCAAGGCATTATTTGCCTATGGCCGCGTGCTCGAATATCCTCAAACCACTTTATCTTTATGCTTTGTACTTAGTTTAGTCAACTGCTTTCCTTTTGTTGTCACCGACCTAAGGTGCGTCGTTTCGCAATTTTCATATGCAAGGTTGTCAATGCTAAAAAAGTTTAAGATGTATTGTAGGGGAGGCATGGTAGTTGAATCCCCAACTAAGCCCTATTGTGATTTTTGCAAATCTAAGCTTTCTTTGCAATTGACAATATTCAATTTTTTCTTCAAGGATGTTATCGATGTTTTTCTTTATCTCTCACGTTTTATAAAACCAATTTCTCTCAAAAGATGAAGCGAGGCTACATCGTACCACGAATTTGTCCGCAACTTTCAAATTTCACAAGGTTGCCTTGTTCATCAATTTAGAACAAGTGTTGCACAACCGCCTGTCCCGTATTTGAAAAGTTGCATTTTGTGACAAGTGGTATTAAAGCTTTGTTATCTCCTTGGCTAAGCGAGATGCAATTATGTCGACAATGAAACAACTATCAAAGTTGCAATCTGAGCGACTGACTGAGATTGAAGAGGAATTCTTGGATATGAAAGAATTGCCAAACGAAGTAAGATTTCTCCAGACCCAACTTGAGATGTTTAAAGAAAAAGTAAGAGAAATAGACGCATTGAATGCCTAAATAGACAAACTACCCATAAATGAATTGGCGCTGAGGGTTGATTCGTTAGAACATAAAACCACCAAAGTAGGTAGTTTTGAACGTGGAAGTAGCTCTTCAAGTTCTATCGCACAAATGGAAGAGCGTGTCGAAGAGTTTGACTTTTGACAAGCTCCAACATAATCAGTTATATTTCAAGAAAGAGAAAAGTGTTTTTGCTAAATAGCGTATCAATTTTCTGGGTCACATCATCGAATGTAGAAAGATTTGAATGGACGAACATAAGTTGTGAGCTTTTAAGGAGTGGAGAGCCCCCACTTCCGTGAAAGAGTTACGTTTCATCCTTCAATATATTCTAAAATAGGGTTCACCTACTATCCTCTAGACTCAGTACCGAGAGAAAGAAATAGATGGAAAAAGAAATGGGCTTGGTAATTTTTTTTCTATGTAAATAAGAAAAAGAAATCCAATTTGGTACAAGAGCCCAAATTCAATAGCCAACCCATCAAATGAGGTCAATGGCCCTATTTATAAGGATTTTCCATGCAAAATTGCATGTCCATGGAATACTAAAGCCCAACAACTCAAAGCTCTATTTCTAATATGAAATTTGATGGCTATAACACATATACTTGTCAGTTTCTCTCTCTTATCCCAATTCGAACAATTCGACTTATTCCATCACACTGTTTTAAGTTTATTCCATATGAGCTAGCAAGGGAACCTAATGGACCTATATATCATGAACTCCAATGATTCAAGATTAATTGACTAAATTCTTATAGACTGAGTTAATCAACATTCGTTAACTAACGGGTCATTCATGTATGTACTGGAACGATTCAAAATCACCTCGTTTGTACTAACTACAAAGCGGGCGGCATCCACAGTTTCTCTAAAAAAATATGGGTTACTACAACGTCACCACGATGTACAATTTTCCTGATAAGATGGTACTTACGTTCGATATGTTTTCCCCGTTTACGGCTTTTAGGTTCTCTTGAATTTGCAACTGCACCACTGTTGTGACAGTATAAATTGATTGATAGATGCATATTTGGAACGACTTCCAGATCTGTCAAGAATTTTCTTAGCCATAATGCTTCTGTTGTTGCTTCAAAAGTTGCTACGTATTCTACCTCCATTGTGGAATCAATTATACAAGTTTGTTTTATGCTTCTCCAAACTACTACCCTTCTATTTAGAGTGAATACTAATCCTGATATAGACTTTCTAGCATCTTTATCAGTTTGAAAATCATAATGAGTGTATCCAGTAAGGATTAAATCTTTTGTACCATACACGAGAATGTAGTGTTTTGTTCTTCAAAGATATTTTAGAACATTCTTAACGGTTGTCCAGTGATCACGTCCAAGATTGGACTGATACCTACTGACCATCCCTACTAAGTAGCAAATGTCAGATCTAGTACACAACATTGCATATATCAAACTTCCAACAGCGGAAGCATAAGAAATTTTTCTCATATCCTCAATTTCTTGAGGTGTCTTAGGACATTGTTCCTTTGACAAATGAATTCCATAGATGTATAATAGCATACCCTTTTTGGAATTCTACATTTTATATCTAGACAACATTTTGTCTATATAAGATATTTGAGACATGGCTAGTGTTTTGTTTTTGCAGTTCTGTACAATTTGGATCTTAAGAACGTATTGTGCATTTCACAGAACTTTCATTTGAAATTGCATAGCTAGCCATTTCTTGATATTAGTATGAAATCCTATGTCCTTTTCCAATAAGTAGAATATCATCTACATACAAGACTAAGAATACTACAATGGAATTGACGACCTTTTTTGTAAACATAAGGTTTGTCAACCTTTTGTGTCAAAGCCATAAGATTTGATCATAGTATCAAATCTTATATTCCAGGATCTAGATGTTTGTTTTAATCCATAAATGGATTTTTGAATCTTACAAACCTTTTGTTCTTGATCTTGATCTATAAACCCCTCTAATTGAGTAATATAGATACTCTCTTCAAGATTTTCATTCCAAAAAAGTTGTCTTCACATCCATCTGCCAAATTTCATAATCATAAAACATGGCGATGCATAAGACTATTCTAATTGACTTTAGCATGGCAACGATAGAGAAAGTTTCTTCATAGTCTATGTTAGAAAGAGACATGCGCAGTGGAAAAATGGAATACAAAATTACCCTAATTGCACCTATTTAACTTGCAACCCTAAATTAAAAGAATTAGGGTTTAGGAAATATTATACCTTTGTATCTATTCGAATATGAACGTCTATACCTCTCACAAAATTCCAAAAGTTTTTGAAACCAAAATGGTCACCTTAAACCTACACTACTACAAAAACAGGCTTTCTTGACATTTGTAGTTTTAATTACTTGACGTTTTTTGAAAAAAACGTCAAGAAAGCGGTGATTTCAAAGAAAAAACGTCAAGAATTTCTATGAAAAGGCAGAGATATGCCAATCTTCAACTTTCTTGACGTTTTTTAAACGTCAAGTAATATTTATTTATCCTTGACGTTTTAAAAACGTCAAGTAATATCTATTAAATTCTTGAAGTTTTAAAAACGTCAAGTATTTTTATAAATTCGACATTCTTGACATTTTCTAAACATCAAGAGAGCGGTTGTTCTTGACGTTTTAAAAACGTCAAGTTCGATTAAATAAAAAAAAAAGGAAACACGCGTTAATAATTAGGTGAGAATTAATCCTTTTGCCCTAGAAATTAAAACGCATCTTCTTCTTCTTCACGCCTAAGCATTTTCGAAATCTCCACCTTCACATTGTCGTCGCGCTTGAGTTTTTGAAATCTCCAACTGAAATCACCGTTCTTGAAGTTGGGGAAGCCCTATCCCACACCCATTCTTGACGTGATTCGAAATTGGTCTTCACACTCGTTCGAAATCACCATTCGAAATCGCCACCGAAGATTAATTCCATCTCTTCACACTCAATCTCCGTCTGCCATCCACCGTGCTTCAAGTCGGGCTCCTTCGAAAATGTCATCCATCGTCGCTTCTCTATACGAAAACTCCATCCTTCTTTATTTAGAGATTAGAAATTAATTCTCATTCACGTATGAAGATATCTTGATTTGTGATTTGAACCTTTTGTATTTGTATAGAAGCGACGTATTGCTCATGGTGCTTTGGGTTTTTTGGGTTAGAAATTTGAACCTCACGCATGAAGAGGTTAGAAATTAATTCCTCTTCCCTCTTCACGTATAAAGTTGGGGAAAGTCCATATATCACATGGTGCTTTGGGTTCTCCTTACAAATCCAATGGAGTTGATGATTGATATGAGAAGATACAGATTGATAGAAGGAGATATGGCTTATAAGGGACCGTATTTTCCCTACTGTCACACAGTAGGTGAGTAATGTAACTATTTTCCATTAACTTTCTCTACCTTCCTATTTCTCTTGGCTTATACGGTTGTATTATGGTTGAGAAATGGTCGTCCATCTTACTGCTTGATGTTGTTTGAAAACAAAAGACTAACCATTTTAAACCAAAATTTGTCCCGAATATGCACAGATGACCGTGAGGGATACTCTAAACTCTGCACTTGATGAAGAAATGTCTGTTGATCAAAAAAAAAAAAAAAATTTATGAGAGAAGAGGTGAGGGAGAATGAACACAAACCCATTTATGTTTGTATATTATATGATTTGTCTACACTTATGATTAATTTCAAACATTTTGATGCAGGTCGGAGAATATCAGGAGACTTATAAAGTTAGGTAGGTGGAAGAGATGATCTCTACTTCACATGATATTTGAATTTCTTATTCATTTAATTGTACATTTTAACAATTTTTGGCTTTTTTATTCCCTTCAATTAGATAAACAAAAGGCTTTTGGAGAAATATGGTTCTGAGAGGGTTCTTGATACCCCAATCACAGAGGTTGTTTCTTAACCCAGAAACATTGTTTTTCGTCAATTTTATTGAACTACATTGTTATTTCATCATTGTAGAAGCTGGTATTTGTATCCAAAATTTCTCCATTCTATTGGAATTTTTTTATATTTTTGCAATTTATTATTCAATCAATCACTTCCCTCTTTGTTCATGCTAATAAAAATCTAGCTACTTTTGAAATTACAGGAGGTAAAATGCAGAACATTTGTTAACCAAGTCACTTATTTCGGACTAAAAAAAAGGTAACAACCAATTTGTTAACCATGTTTGCACTTTCAATATTGTTTAATTTTTTTGTGTTACACTTTCATATTAACTATAGTTGCAAAAATAGGTAACAAGAAATTTATTTTTTTAGAAATTAAAACAACAATGGTTGGATATCCAGTTGTGATTTATGCATATTTTTTGTATTGGCTTTTTGTTTGATTGTGTTGAAAGAAAGTTATAGTTCAAAGTGTTAGAGGCTTGGCCACCTTAGATTTGCAATTCCATTATGTCTTACTCTTTCGTGCATTATAATTATAAGTGTGTAGAAAAACATGTGGTGTTTGTTTAATTATACAATGTACTTACTTTCCCCTCATGTGTGCATTATAAGTATTTTCTGGCTTACTAATAACTTCATTGAAATTCTAGTTAATTTATTTATGATCTATCGCTAAACAATTACACAAGCTGAAGTGAATGAATAAATGTGCAAACACAAAATCTACTATGATGTTGAGTTGAATAGTGATGGTTGGATTTCTATTATGCTATGTTATATTAATTATCATAAAAAAAAATTTCAAGCTGCGAGAACCGGTGACTTAGAGCTTTTTCGTCGCGACTTGGAGCTTTCTCAAACGTAGGATGAAGGTATTGGCATGCTTCTCTAAAAAAACTTTCCAAAAAGATGTTGTGTGACTTTGGAAAATAAAAATTACAAATGGGGTCGTTTTTAAACAAATTAGATATATCGAGTTATGTTTCTTTAATTTTTTTCCTTTTTTCACATATTATCAATCACATCTTACTTTTTTCTTTTTTCTTTGGAACCCTGCAAAAATAACAAAAACATTTATAATCATATGACTCATGTCACTACATTTTCTAAATTTTAAAAGTAGTAAATTTAAAAGTTGATAACCCTATGATTATCGTTTGATAGTCATCTAATATCACTAATTTTGTCATATTCGTAATATCCAAATAAGGTTTCTTGGTGAGTCTAGAGTCGAACGTGAGGACTTATACTAAAAATATATTTATATTTTGAAATGATCTTAAGGTTATTAATAACATACGCCTAAGAACCATAGCGGTATTATCTTCTATAGATAAGGTCCACTATAGATAAGGTCCACTTGTCTTCCTAACTTCATAAGGCTGCCAAAAGAGTTAGGCATAATCACATCCACACATTTACCCTTCTCCGGAACATAAACCAACTCTCTTTTCTTCCTAATAACGAGTAATTGCATCCCGATTACCTACCTCCTTTTCCTTAATATGCCTAATGGGGGAGCTATTAGTCTTACTTTCCTCCAACTATTTAAAGTCTAACACCACATCCACAAGACACAATTGTCCATTCCTCCTCTTTGTTTGAAACCACCTTGCTCACATCATCCTCTCGATGAACTTTGTTTTCCACAATCTTAGGACACTTACCACTAGAATGCCCAAAAGACCGACATAAATTACACCTTCAAGGCTTCCACTAATAATTCAGAGTCATAACGAAATCCTCTCCCCTAAGGTGAATTGTAAATTCAGCAAGCATAGGAGAGTCCACATTTGATTCAACACATACTCAAGCATGTGACAACCTTCGCCTTTCCTTAGTAGCTAGATCTAAAGATAGAGGTTTTCCTATAGCACTAGCCACAACAGTCAATCTGACATCTGTCCACAACTCCATTGGAATCCTACCTAGTTTAATCCATATAGAAAGATAATAAAAAAACAAAGGATTTAGGGACAATACCTGGAGTCCATTTACGAAGGAGCATACTTTTGCAAGCAAGATGTCGCGATCAACGAGATAGGATCCATTCAACAAGTTTTGGGCATCTGAATTGGAAACAGATGAGTCCGTTCTCAAGAATTGTAATCGTTGGCATTTTAATTTTATCAACAATAACAACGAGCTAAACAAAATCCTCTATCCAGAACGCACTAATGAAAACTAAAATGTAAAATAAGTACGAAGTAATTAATTAAAACAGAAGACAAAAGAAACCCAAAGTAAGTTGACAAAATGCCCACAATAAGCTTCAAGAGGAGTGAGAGGGAACACCAAGAGAAACATGAATAGCCTTGCTAACTTTTCACTACTAGCCAACTACATATTTTTTTACAATACGTGTTAGGGAAATCTTTCCCTTTGCAAAACATACCAATATATAATCAATCATTTGCTCCTTATGGGAAAATACAGAAGCCCTATACATGTCTGTTTCAAGCCTGTGTTGAACAACTTTTAATTCCCTAAGATAAGGAGATTTATCTGAAGGTTCAAGAATAATGACATGTCCTCAACTAACCCACCATTTCGCAACAGGGAACCAGTTTGATCGTTAGGGGACAACTTTTGATAATAAGCGCACAACCATGCCCCAATTCCAATGTTGCCCAAAAGTAAAGGCCTTTCTTCACACTGCTCCATAAAAAAAAGTTCGGCTTTCACATAAAGATCTTATTTCTTTTTTATTGCTCCAAGAGATCTAATAGATCTATTTTCACCACACAAATCCCTTTTGTTATCATGGAAAATGTGTTGGTTGTGCTCAAACCAAATCTCTGCTAGCAACACTTTTATCAAATTAACCCATATTTTTTTTAAAAAAGAAGAGGATATGAGTCTCACTATTATTAATATTGAAAAATGAAGAGACAAAGCTCAATGTAATGAGGATTATACAAAGAGCAATAGGACAGAGGATCAACAGACGCACCTGGACATCTCAATTAGGTTGACACCCCCTTAGCGCCCTCATCACATCCAAAAAGCGACAACAGAAGATCAAAACCAAAAGACACAAATAGAAGGCTTTTTTTTGTGTTTGTTTTGCCTTTGGACATTACTCCTTTGTTATGGGTTTTAGCTTGGTTGGATATGATGAGGGTGTTATGGGGGTGTCAACCTAGTTGAGATGCCAAGGTGCACCCCCTGATCCATGGTTACATGTTCATTGTATAACTCTCTTGTACTCTGAGTTTTTGTCTAATTATTATTATTATTTTAATATTAATAAAGAGGTTGTCTCCTTTTCAAAAAAAAAAAAAGAAAAAAAAAACAAAACAAAACAAAAGCCCAATGAGTGATTGTTTTATAAAACATCGTTTTGAAATATTAAGTATTTAACAATTAACTCTTAACATAAATGAAATCAAATTCAAACAACTTATCTCAAACTTTCCCTTTCAGTTGCTATACCTAGAATCGTCGAGACGAAAAACAATAAACTAGGCATAGAAGCCCTATCCCGTGATACGATACTTACAAGATGAAACTCTAGGCATCAATTGTGCCCTATCTCGTTATAACTACAATGAGATGGAAAACTAGGCATTCGTACAGGGTCTCGTCCCTTGAGATGGGAAACTAAGCATCTTTAAAAGTCTTCATCTCTTATCTAATACCAATGATGGAAAGCTAGGTATTTACTGAATATCCAAATCAAATGACCTCTATGCACAAGAAAATCTCTCCCGAAGGGTTGCTATATATCTTAGAATATTTTAGGTATAGACTAAAACATGCTAATATTATTTTCAAGCTTAAACATTTTGAAAACTTAGCACAATCATGATTGCTTATAATTTTCATTAGTAAATTCATCAATAAAAACATGTTTACCAAAATGTTTCTAAATGCATGCTTTGGAAATACTTTATAAGTCAGTATCCTCAAATATTCAAACATCAAAGCATGCTTGAAACATTTGATAGTAAATTCATGTTTAGAAATCAACTTTAAACTCATTTTTGTCACTTATAGAGAGTAGCTTGGACCCTTGGCTTATAAACTTGTTCGATCTCCTTCAGATCTAAAATAATGAAAAATAATGGAAAATAATTCCATTTAATTCCCATTGATCATAAAAATATCAAAACTTTGCTTAAAATTTCCAAAACCCACAAAAACAGCCGAAAGACATTAGCTTGCGTACAAAATATTGTGGCAGAAGTTGGCAGGCGCTCGTAGGGCTTGCCTTGCCATGTGTCGTTCTAACCTCATGTGCAGCGTGTCACAATCACAACTTTTCAAACACGGAACAGACTATTGTGGGGCACTTGTTGTAACTCGATGAACACGTCAGTTGTATGAAATTCGATACGATGTAGCCTCCCTACAAGTTTTAAGATAAATTGGTTTTTATTAAACATGAGAGCGAAAGGAAAGCATTGGAAACATCGTTAAAAAAAACTTTGAAGACTGTCCATTGCAAAGAGAGCTTAAATTGCAAAGAGTACCTCTGTGATAAAATTGGTTTGTGGAACCAATTGGGATGGGAAAAAGTTTAGAGATATTTGAGAGAAACTCTTTTCTTTTTGCAAAGAGCAATAGCGTTAGCCTTATTTTTTCTTTTTTTTATTAATTCATTTTTTTAAGAAAATTGTTTTCTTCTAGATATTATAACTCTTTTTCCTTCTAGGAATAGAAAATGAAGTAGAAGAGAACCATGAGATTCTATTAATTTACAAAGAATTAAATTAATATATATTTCAAATCCATTGATTAATTAAACATTAATCAATTAGTTAATAATTAATGAAATCGAATTTAATTAAATAATATTAAACTAAACTATTAATTAATTCTCCAATTAACTAATAACACTAAATTTATTTATCTTATATTTAACTTAAATTAAATTTGAATCATATTCAAATATAAGTTTCTCTCAATAATTTTAATATGAATCCAATTCACATTAAATTAATATTTGAACTCATTTAAATATTTTATCTCTCATAAATTAATTTTGAATCATCCCCAAAGTTAAATTTATATAGTAAAGTTTGATAAACTTTATATTATAATGTATCACTATACATTATACTAATTCCCAAGTTAAATTTAAACATTTTAAATTACAACCAATACAAATAAATCTCATTACCCTTTACGAGCTAGGAAAAGGACCTAATGGACCTACAGATCAGAAGCTATAACGATCTAAGATTAATTGGCTAAACTCATTAACCACATTAATCAATATTCGTTAGCTGTGTGTACACTCCACTAAAGACTCACAACTGAACTCTTCTCACTAAAAATATATTTCTATGTCCACGGATATAGACCAATAATAGTAAGTTAGTCCTTCACAAGTGTTTGTATCACTAGTTGGATCAATTTACCGCTTTACCCCTATGTTACCTCTAATCCTTAAAAACCAGTGCTCCTCTAATGAACAACTTGTTTATGGTCCTACTAATAAACAAAAACCCCTCTCATGTCATCGAGAGGGTACGGGCCCTTTGTTCAAGTTTTGGAGACACCATTTAAGCTAACATTCATCTACTTACCCTAAAGTAGGAAATGAGTGAATTCCATTTTGTGCAATTATAATCCCAACTCCACACTCAGTCTTGTCCCCAAAATCACTACTACAAAAACATGCTCTCTTGATGGTTGTAGTTTTCCTTTCTTGACGTTTTTGAGAAAAAACGTCAAGAAAGATGTGATTTCAAATATAAAAACGTCAAGAATTTTTATGAAAGGCCAATTTTCAACTTTCTTGACGTTTTTTGTGCAATTAAACATCAAGTAAGATGTATTTTTTCTTGACGTTTTTTAAACGTCAATAATATATAGTTTTCCTCGATGTTTTAAAAACGTCAAGAAATTTATAAAAAATTCTTAACGTTTTTAAAATGTCGAGATAATTCTAAAAAGTTCTTGACATTTTTACAAACATCAAGAAATTTATAAAAAATTCTTGACGTTTTTAAAACGTCAAGATAATTCTAAAAGATCATTGATGTCTTTACAAATTTCAAGAAATTTTAATTTGTTTTTGACGTTTTAAAAACGTCAAGAAATTTCTAAAAAATTATTGTTTTAATATTCTTTTACAAAACACAGCGTTTCAATTAGATCACTTCCCCTTTTCTTAATTAAACCTAATTCGCCGCGACTTTGTCCCTTCTCCACCCAAAATCAAAAGTGTCATTCACCTAACCTTCCCTTCGCGTTCATCTGTGCATTCATCTGCGTTCATTGCCGAAAAAAACTTCCCTTCGCGTTCATCAGCATTCACCTTCATTCATTTGCGTTCATCGTCTGTCACCGTTCGTCTACTTTGTGTTCCCTTCACCTTCATTGATTTGCGTCCGTCTGTTCACCGTTCGAAATGCGTAAACACATTCTCTGTTCGAAAACGAGTAAACACGTTCACCGTCCTTCTGTCACATTCCACTTTCGCTAAACCTCTATTCGTTTCCAAATCCTTCATGGTTACTCATTCGTTGTCCCTCAAAATTGTCGTCCTTCTCTACGAAAACGTCGTCCTTCTTTTGAGTCTTCATTCCCCTTTATGTCATCCTTCTGTATTTAGAGGTTATACTTCATTCCCCTAAAACTTCCATTGGTTTCCATATTTCAAGAATTTGAAATTTTTATAGGATATTGCTAGGGAAATTAAGTCAATTATGTTTGCTCCCAAACTACCTCCTGACTATGCTGTCTGGTTAGGAGAAATAAAGTCTTTGTCATATTTCAAGGTAGTGTATGTTAACCAACACTTAGTGCATTTTTGTGTTTATGAGCTTATTTTAGTTAATATGTTTTTGTAGGAAAAATATGATGTCAATATGGCATATTATACGATGAAATTGTAGTCGTTTAACACAAAATTTTGAGGTTCTTTTTCAACTAATTATGCTTTATCTAATATATATTTCCAAATCTTAAAGAAGAACTTTTGATTTCATTGGAGTTTATCATTAGAGGCATTACTATATTGGCTGCCTCTCAGTGGGCTATAGGTTTTCCAATGGTCATTTGAGACTGGTTGATAATAGCAAAAGTTAGAGCTTGAGAAGAAGGAGCGAAGAAAGTAGTGAAGACAAAAGAAGAAAGAAAGCTGAGTGAAAAACGAAAATTGACAAGGTAGAGATGTGACAATAACAAACCCTTGATAATTAAAAAAGGATGGTGCCAAGAAAATTTAAATACAAAAAAAATGAAGGTTCTTGCAAGTGTATTGAGTGAATGGGAGAAAGAAAGGATAAAAAAGGTAGAAAGAGAGAAAGAGAAGTCAAGGGTAGAGATACATAGCTTTGTATATAGAAACTTTATGTTTATACTCCATTATACGTTGTGGAGAATATAACATCCTGATATGTTTGATTCAATTTGAATGATGCAATTATTTATTTTTCTGCAATAATTCTACTTCTAGAACCTAAATTTTGAAAGCCTACTAATTTTTCAGAATTAATTCGAGACCCCACTTTTTCTCCCCTTCCTACCTACGGTTACTTTTTGCTTAAACTTTAAAAGTTGTTTGAAAATTTTTGCTGAAACTTGTAAAATTTGTTTGAAGTTCGTATATCTCTCACATATTGCAAGGTTTCTTAATTATTTTATTGAATTTCCTACATAAATGCATTCAAATATGAGTTGACATTATTGGAAAAGATCCGTCATCCTAAAGTAGTTCAGTTTTTTGGTGTCGTTACTCAGAATTTGCCTATGGTGATTGTTTCTGAATACCATCCGAAGGTATGGATACATTTTCTTACTCTTTATTTTATTCTAATGAAAATTATTTCATCATGTTTCATTCCAAGCATTTCATTACATATTTTGTTCATATATGATGAATGGTGATTAGTTTTTGTATCAACTTATTCCCTCTTCCATGTGTATTTCATCTTCCAGGGTGATATATATCAATATATTCCCTCTTCAATTGATTCTTGTTTTTACTCTTGGCTTATAGGTTGCTACATGATCGTATATTAGGAGCAAAATTGTGCAATTAGTTTATAGTTAGGGAGATTTCAATAGTAAAAAGCAAAGAGAGTAAATGGTAACAAAATCATGTTGTTCACATGAAATGATAAAATAATCATTACACATTTACAAGAACAGTAAATAAATTATGTGATTTTCGTGAGAAAAATGAAGAAGAAATAGCTTCTAACAAAAGTGAATATAAATTAAAGGAGAATATAAAACTGTTGAAAATATTTATTTTCAATAATTCGGAAGTTCTTTGGCTATATATAATGGAAGGGAGCCTTTCCAAGGTGTGATGCCTGGCGTCAACAACGACGCGCTTAGCACAGATACAGAACCAAACACCATCTTCTTGGTGTTTGTTTGTGCAAAAGCCTCGAGTGGCTATGGTCTTCTTCTTCTCTGTGAGGGAAATGGTTGAAGTGGCTAGACTATTTCAATTACTATGTGAGAGGTGGCTGAATTTTATTGGACCTCTCTTCTTGGGCTTACTTTTTACAATTGTTTAACAATCTCTCTCCGAATATACCTTCGTCCCCTTAGCTGCTTCCCACTTTGGTAAAATTGCCCAAGCTTTATGTGTACATTGCAAGAGATAGAGGAGCAAGGCAAAATAAGGTTATTGGAACAAGGCGAAAGTTATCATTTGTGACACAAATTGAGTTTTCTTGACAAAATTTTCGCATTGTTAATTAATGACATAAATTATGTGTCATTAAAAATTACCCTAATAAAAAATCAATGTTTTCCTTCAATCATACGCTTTTTGATTTAAAAACAAATAATTCGAAGCTTTCATCCCAGTGAACAACAACCGAAAAAAACCTTACTTCATCCCACATCGTCGTTGTCTTTAGCTCTCTCGCAAATGCTCTCTGGCGACGTTCCCCCCTCTCTCGCAAATACTCTTCACGACTTTTCCTCTCTCTCGAAATTAAGCTCTTCACCCACCGTTTGAAGGAACTCACCAAATTTGCAAGTAATTGAAGAATTCGTGGTCCATGAGATCGATTAAGTCCATATATGAGTTAGTTTGATTAGATTATGTCACATATACATGTATTACAATTAAGGGACACTTGCGAAAATGGCAAAATAAGTTATAATAATTAAGTCCATAGAACACATACTTTATTATTTGAGAAAATGACAAAAACAAAGACCAACTCACACATCAAGAGGTAAATTGTCACAAATGCCCTTGTTATTGATGTACATTTGATACACCTTATACACGTCTGATACACCTAATACCCCTTGATACACTTGATACTTCTTACTGATACACTTGATACATTTGATAGATACAATTCATGCACTCGGTACTCATTGATACACTCGATACTTTTTGATACACACTTGAAACATCTTCATACACATAATACTTCTCGTTACACTTGATTCTTCTTGATACACTTGATACCCCTGAGGCCTTGATACACTTGATTAGTTTGATACACTTAAAGACTTCACTTATAAGTTTGATACACTTGATACACCACTAATAAACTTGTTATACTTCATTGGTACACTTAACAAATTTGATATGTTTGATGTACATGCACTACAAGAAATTTACCCTTTGTCGATGACAAATATCGTCAGTAAATCTTAAAAAACTAATCGACTTTTCATTTGCCAACGAAATTAAGCTGTCAACACACACTATCACGTAGGTCTGTCGGAAGATCCTCTATCGATGGCAAAAAATAAACTGTCAGCAAAAATAGGAACTATCGATGAAATTGAACCATCAGTGTGCGTGTGTGTGCGCTCGTGTGTGTGTGTGCGCTCACGTGTGCGCATGTCCACGTGTGCTTGGGTGTGTGTATGCGCACATACATGTGTACGTGAGTAGGTGAGTGCGTGTGCATTTGTGTGCGTGCGGTTTGGTGTGTGTGTGCCTACGTTCGTGTGTGTGTGTGCGTGTGTGCACGTGTGTGGGTGTGCGTGTATGAGTGCACGCGCGTGCAAGTGTATGTATGTGTATGCGCGTGTGATTGTGTGTGAATAAGTTGATATTTTTTAATGTTGAGTTTCTCCCAATTTTAAAACAATAATTTAATTATCTTGATATTCAAGCCATTAATATTATTGTGAGATAAAGATAGTGAATAAGTTGATATTTTTTAATTTTGAAATTCAATTAAAGTTATTTTGATAAAAAATCTATTGCTGAGTTTACCAAATTCTGAAAAATAATAATTTTGCTATTTTGAAATTCAAATTCAATTAGGTTATTTTGAAATTAGTATGATTAAATAAAGTTAAAGTCTTGAATCCATTAGTTGAGTCCCGAGATATTAAGAAAAAAGTATGATATGAGTTTATGTATCTTTTTCAGGTAAAAAATAATTAAAAGCTGATAAATGCATAATATAAATTAATTACAATATACAAAAAAAATAATTTTAGTTGGAGACTGTGGATATTTTGGTATTTTATAAAATATTATGCACGTGCAAAAAAAATTATTTGCTAAAATTAAAAAAAAAATAGTTTTGTCATTTTTCAAAATGACCCATAAAAATGTTGCTATATCTCTTATGACAGAGTGTATATCTACTGGTTCATATTCGACCTGTTTGTTGCTAATATAATTGGAATAAAATTGCATTATATTGAAATAATTACACGAATGACACTTTTAAGCCAATATTGATAGAAATTATAGTTTAATTAATGTTATTAAGTCAAATGAACATGGTTTAAAAGTCCTTCTAAACACAATTAATGTAGTTGTTTTTTTAATTTTAACTCATTTATACATCTTTATGCATATGTGCGTGTGTACGTGTGCGCGTTTAGGTAGGTGTGCGTATGTGTATGTGCGTGCGTTCGTGCGAGTGTCCGTGTGCATGTGTGTGTGGGTGTGTGCATGTTTGTATGTGTTTGTGCGTGCGTGTGTGTGCGTGGGCTATTGCGTGTGTGCTTGGGTGTGTGGGTGTGCTCGCACGTGCGTGTTTGTGCGCGTGTGCTTATGTGTTTACGTGTGTGCGTTTGTGCGTACGCGAGTGTGCGTTTGTGCATGTGTGTGTGCTTGTGCGCGTGTGGATAGGTGTGTGTGTGTGCATACGTGAGCGTGTGCATGTGTGTGTGCGTGCGTTCGTGCGTTTGTGGGTGTCTGTGTGTAGGTGTGCGTGTGCGCGCGTGTGTGTAAGTGTGCATGTGTACGTGTGTGCGCAGTGCTTCTATGCTTGTGTGCAAACAAGTTAATATTTTTTAATGTTGAGTTTCTTCCAATTTTAAAATAATAATTTAATTATCTAGATATTCAAGGCATTAATGTTATTTTGAGATAAAGATAGTGAACAGGTTGATATTTTTTAATTTTGAAATTCAATTAAGGTTATTTTAATACAAAATCTATCGTTGAGACTCTCAAATTCCGAAAAATAATAATTTTGTTATTTTGAAATTCAATTTTGTTATTTTGAAATTCAAATTCAATTAGGTTATTTTGAAATTAGTATGATTGAATAAAGTTATTAATATCTTGAATTAGTTAGTTGAGTCTCGAGATATTAAGAAAAATATTAGGATATGAGTTGATGCATCTATTTCAAGTAAAAGATAATTAAAAGCTGATAAATGCATAACATAAATTAATTACAATGTAGAAACGAAATAATTACAGTTGAAGAATGTTGATATTTTGGTATTTTATAAAATACCATGCACGTGCTAAAATTCAAAGGAAAAAGTAGTTTTGACATTCTTTAAAATGACTCCTAAAAATGTTGTTATGTCTTTTATGACAAAGAGTGTAGATCTACTGATCCATATTCGATTTGTTTTTTGTTGGTAAAATTGGATAAGACCGCATTATATTGAAATAATTAACACGAATGACACTTTTAAGCCAATATTGATAGAAATTATAATTTAATCAATGTTATTAAGTCAAATGAACATGGTTTAAAACTCTTTCTAAACATAATTAATGTATTTGTTTTTTAACTTTAATTAATTTACACATCTTTGTGCGTGTGTGCATATGTGCGCGTGAGTGTGCGTGTGTGGATGGGTGTATGTGCGTGCGTGTGCGTGCGTTGTGCTTGTGTGCGAACAAGTTTATTTTTGTTAATGTAAAATTTCTCCCAATTTTAAAATAATAATTCAATTATCTTGATATTCAAGCCATTAATGTATTTTGAGATAAAGATAGTGTACAAGTTGATATTTTTTAATTTTGAAATTCAATTAAAGTTATTTTGATACAAAATCTGTCGTTGAGATTCTCAAATTTCGAAAAATAATAATTTTGTTATTTTGAAATTGATATTTAATTAGGTTATTTTGAAATTAGTAAGATTGAATAAAATTAAAATCTTGAATCAATTAGTTGAGTCCCGAGATATTAAGAAAAAAGTTATGATATGGGTTGATGTATCTTTTTCAGGTAAAAAATAATTAAAAGCTAATAAATGCATAACATAAATTAATTACAACGTATAAACGAAATAATTACTGTTTGAGAAGGTGAATATTTTGGTATTTTATAAAATATCATGCACACGTGCAAAAAATTCTATTTGCTAAAATTTAAAAGAAAAAGTAGTTTTGCCATTTTTCAAAATGACCCATAAACACGTTGCTATATCTCTTATGACAAAGAGTGTGCCTCTACTGGTACGTATTCGACTTGTTTTTTGTTCGTAAAATTGGATAAGACTGCATTATATTGATCTAATTACACTAACGACACTTTTAAACGAATATTGATAGAAATTATAATTTAATTAACGTTATTAAGTCAAATGAACATGGTTTAAAAGTCTTTCTAAACACAATTATTGTAGTTATTTTTTTAATTTTAATTCATTTATACATCTTTGTGCATATGTGCGTGTGTGCGTGCGTGTGCGCGAGTGCGTACGTGTGTGCGTATGCGCGTGTCCACGTGTGCGTGGGTGTGTGTGTCTATGTGTGCGTGGGTGTGAGTGTCCACGTGTGCGCGTTTGTGCGTGTGCGTGTGGGTGTGTGTGCGTATACGCGCGCGTGCGTGTGTACGTGAGTGGGCGTGTGCGCTTTTTGTGCTTTTCTTTTGATTTTAAAATAATAATTTAATTATCTTGATATTCAAGTCATTAAAATTATTTTGAGATAAGCTTATTTTAATATAAAATCTATCGTTGAGATTCTCAAATTCTAAAAAATAATAATTTTGAAATTCAATTTGGTTATTTTGAAATTCAAATTCAATTAGGTAATTTTGAAATTAGTAAGATTGAATAATGTTATTAAAATGTTGAATCAATTAGTTGAGTCCCGAGATTTTAAGAGAAAAGTTATGATATGAGTTGATGTATCTATTTCAAGTAAAAATTAATTAAAAGTTGATAAATACATAACATAAATTAATTACAATGTAAAAACAAAATAATTATAGTTGGAGAAGGTGAATATTTTGGTATTTTATAAAATACCATGAACGTGCAAAAAATGTTGTTTGCCAAAATTGAAAAGAAAAAGTAGTTTTGCCATTTTTCAAATTGACCCCTAAAAACGTTGGATTTTTGTGTATTCCCTTGGGCTTTCTTGTTCAATATTTAGTCAAATTGCAGTATACATAAAATTTGTGTTTGTTACGTCACAAGATTTCATTCACTATTTGTGTCTGTATTATTTTATATTTTATAGAAGAGACTCTGTTTAAGTGTTGAGCTAGTAATGGGAGGGACTACCGTTAACCCCAAAATTACAAGGTTTCATGTTGCTTACTGGATCATTAATGATTCTTCTCTATCTTTGGCTCATCAAGTGGTGGAGTTGGAACCCCCTGAAAGTGTAGATTTAGACTCTCTACCGTTGTCAAGAGCTGTTAAGTATGCAAAAATGGCCTTGAGAAATCCTATAAACTCTCTAAACAAGAGACATTCTAGTGTAAGAAGAAATGCTCAAGTCCTTGAAGAAATTGAGGACACAACTCCAATTCCTAGCATGCTTTCTCCCTAAGACTATGCTGGTCCTAGTCGGGGAGTGGCATTTACATCCCAGAAAGACACACATGTATCACCTCGTGTTGGCACTTCCATTGCAATGCACAACTCTGACATATATTGTAACGACCTCGACTTACTAACGACCCAACTTTTCTAAGTAAGTCGAGGTCGTTAATTTTTAACAAATAAAAGACTTTGATTAATATAAAATGAAACGTAAACTAATTTAAAAACATCTTTAAGTCAGGACTGAATTTCAAACATTCAAGAAAACATAAAAACAATACTATTTACACAATAAACGCTGTAAGCAAAATTTCAATTCATCTTAAACCTCACAAGAACCCATAAGCGGAAGCAAACAACATATTTCCTATGGCATCACGCTTCCTTCCTGCCCCTCGCCGGTTTGGTGGTGTGGCCGTAGGTTGAAGATGGAAAAGAGAAGGAAGAAAAGAGATGGTGGTGTGGCCGTAGGTTGAAGAGGATGAGAAAGGAAGAAGATGAATAGGAAAAGAGAAAAAATAAGATTAAATATTATAAATATATATATATGAAATACAAAAATAGAAGTAGAATAACGATGAAATTTTGAAAAATGAAAATTTGGATAAAGTACAATTTGAAAATAAAGATTTGATACAAATCCAATATTTGGAGAAAAAAAAAGTGTGTTAAGATAATGTAGGAGAAAATCAATATTTATGCTAAAATTTTGCATATTTCAAAATTAGTTACAGTTTAACTAAAAAGCAGGCGAGGAGATTTTAGGGTTAATGAAAATTCAAAACACGTGAAATGCTCATGTTTGCTATTCTTCTAATAAAATTTTGCTATTTTCTCAAATGAGTGTAATCCAACAAAATGAAGTTGTGTGTGTGTGAACAAAAATGAGGTAAATAGCTTTGATGATGATGGCAAATGGGTAAAGAAAATCTTATCTTATTCTTCACTTTTCATTTAATTGACAAAATGTAACCAACCATATGAAGGGAAAAACAAAATGCTCTCTCAGTTACTTTACTCATTTCTTTGTTCTTTGTGTGGGAGATATTTGAAATGGAGATGAATATCAAAATGAAAGAGAGATTATGCATACACTGGGAGAAGCACACAGAAAAATTGAAAATAAATTGAAAAGAAGAGAGAGATAAGTCTGAGGGAGAAATATACAAAGTCAGCCACCGCTTCTTCTCCCTTCACTTTGTAGTTTTCGTCTCCCTCTCTTCTATTATTAAAATAAATAAATAAAATATCACAACCCGACTTAACACAAACTATTTACTCCAACTTTTTAAACTACAAATTTAATTTCTCAACTTTTAAACTATTTTAAACTTACAAATCTACTTTATTCATTTCTTCAGATTTATATCTAACAAATAAAAAAAATCAAAACTTATAGACACTTAAAACATAAAATTGAAAGACCTATTAAACAATTGAAAGGTTTAAGGGGTAACTAAACAAACTTTAAAAGTTCTAAGGGAAAGAATCTTTTGTTTAACTATTACAGTAATTAATTTTGAAAATATATTATTTTAGAAAAACTACAAGTGTTTGACAACTCTTTAAAAGCTATTGAAAGACTTTCAAATTGTATTTTAAGCAATTTTAATAAAAAGAAAGTCTACATAAAAAAATTACCCTTTTTAAAGGAACATTTTTTCTCTAATCACTCCAATGGAACTCAAACACGTTCTTTAAGTTAATTCTCGTATCCAAGAATCAGTCTCATCTAACATAAACAAGAACATTCAACTTGATAAAACTTCATAACCTCATTTTTACAATTCCCAAAGTTACTAAATGAAGGACCATTCCTAAAACATACTTACATCCAACTTTCTCCATGAATAAACTTATCGTCTTTTATGTACTGATGAATATAGAGATGGAGCGATCAGAGTTTGTTTATGTACCAAATTAGAGTGAGTTGAGAAAAGAGTGGATACACAAGGACGAAATGGCTGGCTGTTGCTTGTTCAAAACTGAAAGTTAGGGTGACCTTGTTTCTCATAGGGACTCAGCAAATTGAAGGGCCTCCAAGTCTACTTCTTGTCTCATTATACATGCCATTAGCCATTCAACGTTGAAAGTCCATATCCCTTTTTCTACGGCCACCAAGGCTTCCTCCACGTCTTCCTCACAAGCCACAAAGATCGTCTACCATACATTGTTTACTTTATCTAGCTCATGAATCACCTAAATTTTCAAGCATAATGAATTTGCCAAATGAGAGAAAAAATTATGTATATACTACAAGGAAATTGCAAGAATTCACCCTATCATAATTAGAAACAATAAAATGTTGCGACCAGAAAACAATCTAATCATAATTAGAAACATGGATGTATGTATTTGTACACCAAATCACAAAAAATAACTCCAGATTTCGATCTAGAGACAATTAAAAACTTGAACAAATTTGATAATTAAAGAAACACGGAGATGGCCATATGACCCCTTGTGCATAGACTTTTTACATTACATGCTCAATTCCTAGGATCAAAACAAACATAAATATTAGAGACTTAAGAAGCACATACACTCAAGTTTGGCTAGTGTATCAATAAACAATATGTATGGAACACTCGGAGAACACGTGTTGAACACTAGTTAGTACAGTAGATGTGTTAGACAACAAGTATTCCAATGCAATAAAGGTCAAGATTGGTCACACACACATATTAAACTCTTGGCATTGAATAAGTTTTGAGTGAAGGACAAGCTTATTTTTAAGCATATAAATACATAAACTTATTGACTTTGAATTTCTATATAAATATGATACATACTTTTTAAATTATATATATTAAAAATGTGTTCTAGCACTATCCTATATTTTTTAGAAAAAAATGACACGTCACCATGTCTATGATTTATTGACCCATGTCTAGAATTCGTATACGTGCTTGTTGTTGGAATTTGTTGTCCTAAAACTCGTAGTTTGTAATCATATTCTCTTCAATAAAGTTGTTATTGAGAAATTAAATATTATAATCTTAAATCCAATAAATCGAGTTCCAAGGCTATTTTTGAATAAACTTGAACTTTATGTGTAAACATAAACGTGGATCAAGTTCGAGTATATAGCCTAAATAGTCTATAGTATATGAAATAAAGGTTAGGCGCCTTATTTAGAGAAACTATGGATGCGGCGCACTTTGTAGTACAAACGAGGTGATCCTAATCGTTCATGTAGAGACATGAAAGTGGGGGCATCCTATGTAAAGTGTTTACATAAGACTGAACCATGAATTAGTTTTTTTTACGTTATAACACCGTTTACTGTTTAAAACTGACTATCTCAATTATTGATGACCTAGGTAACTTAGCCTTAATCCTGAGTTAACTATGAACTCCTGTTCACACGAGATTATCCTTAGATCTGCATAGGTGAGGGCATCTCATCAGCGTTGGCCCAATAAGCCTCCCATTTCAAGGGTAAGATCGAGTGGATAGCTGGGAACATAGGGTACAAGATGAAATTCACTCCTACCCGCTTTAGGGTTAGTAGATAGGTTGTTCTCTTAAGCACTGAATCCAAGTCTTGAACAAGGGGCCCCACCCTCTCATTGGCCCGAGAGGAATTAAGTTTATAGGTTGAACCTTAAACCAATTGTTCAATAGTGGATTAGTGGGACTTAAGGAGCAAGATGTAATCTTGGGGTAAAACGGTATTTTAACCCAGCCAAGGTTACGAGCAACCTGTGAAGGATTAACTTACCGATTATGGTTTTATCAAATGGACATAAATATATCTATAGTGAGGGGAGTGCAACTACGAGACTTTAGTGGAATGACCCGTTAGTTAACGAATGTTGATTAACTCTGTCTAAAAGAGTTTAGCTAGTTAATCTTGAATCGTTGGAGCCCATGATCTATAGGTCCATTAGGTTCCTCTACTAGCTCATATGGATTAAACTTAGAACTGTGTGATGAAATAAGTCGAATTGTTCGAATTGGGAGAAGAAAGAGAAACCGACAAGTATAGTGATATAGTCGTCGGTCTTCTAATTAGAAAAGGAGCTTCATGTTTTTCATACTATAAGTATGAATGCGGATTCATACTAAGAAGCTCGGAATTGATGGAATTGGTCAAAAATTGTAAAAAGTCAAAATGTTGACTTTTGACTTTGAAAAGTCAAACTTTGACCGACCTTATATTCAAATGTGATTTGAATTTTGGAAAAATGAATGTGGATTCATGCTCGGGAGGTTGGAATTAGTCAAGATGGACAAAATGGTAAAAAGTCAAAATATTGACTTTTGACTTAGAAAAGTGAAAGTTTGACTTTTGACTAGAAATATCTAATGACCATTTTACGCATCTAGTGAAAGTTTGTGTGAGGTGTACTAGGTGCAGAGATTTGTGACCATTAAACTTCCTTTACGCCCTTTCCATAGCTCATAAGGTGTTTCTGAAACACTTTTAAAGGGAACATTATTCAAAATATAAGCAGTTGTTTTTAAAGCATATCCCCAAAAAGAATCTGGCATCTGAGAAAAACTCATCATAGAGCGAACCATGTCTAACAAGGTCCGGTTTCTTCTTTCTGATACACCGTTCTGTTGAGGTGTACTAGGTGCAGAGATTTGTGACTGGATTCCATCTACTAAATAGTCTCAGAATCGTAAGTCCATATACTCTCCACCTCGATCTGATCGAAGTATTTTTATTGTTTTACCTAATTCGTTTTCTACTTCAGCCTTATATTCTTTGAACTTTTCAAGACTATTAGACTTATGATGTATTAGGTAAATATGACCATACCTTGAATAATCATCAATGAAGCTAATGAAATATTCATATCCACCTCGAGCTTTGACATTCACTGGTCCACAAAGGTCCGAATGTACGAGCTCTAAGGGTCCTTTGGCTCTTAGACCTTTTCCAGTAAAAGATCTCTTGGTCATTTTTCCTTCAAGACAAGATTCACAGAGGAGGTAAAGTATTATTTTCTAACTGACTTAGAAGCCCACTTTTAACTAATCTCCCAATCCTATTGAGATTTATGTGACCAAGTCTTAAGTGCCATAAATAGGCATTAGAAGAAACTTTTTGTCTTTTATTCTGAGTTTCAGCTGTTCTGAATATTTCAGTATTTAAGACAAAATTTGATCTGGTTGGTCTTAACTTATATAAGTTGTCTTCAAGTATAGGCAGAACAAACTAGAATACCTTTATAGAAAACGAACGCTTCATTAATTTCAAAAGATATTCTATACATTTGTTCCAAAGTACAAGAGATAGATATTAAATTTCTTCTCATTTGAGGTACATATAAGACATTCTTAAGTATGACATATCTATCTCTAAAAAACAACTTTAAATCTCCCACTGCTGAAGCTGAGACCATCTCTCTTGTTCCAACCTTGAGAGTGATCTCGCCTTCTGAAAGCCTTTTCCAAGAACTATTTTCGTGAAATGAGAAGCAAATATGGTTAGTGACTCCTGAATCTAGTATCCAGGTACAATTTTCATATTCCACTAAACATGTTTCTACAACTAGTAAATCATATTTACCTTGTGTTTCCTTCTCTGCCTATTTTTCTGCAAGGTATTTTGGGCTGTTTCTTAACCAGTGCCCGTTTTGGCCACAATGGTAACACTTACCTTTTTCTGCACCTTTCTTACCCTTGTTTGTTTGGGAGTCTTTCCCTTTCCCTTCTTTTTTATTTGAGCATTAGGTTTTGAGGGTCCAACTTTGGTTTTAGAGGACGATCCTCTTATATATTTTCTTTTTGTGGTAGCAACATTTGCTTCCACTTGTTTTCCTTTACCCATAGTAAGGTTTTGGAATCGCTGGAGTTCATTCAGAAGGGTTGTCAAGTTAAATTCTATCTTGTTCAAAGACGCATTCGTTTGGAATGGAATGAAGCTCTTCGGAAGAGACTCTATGATAAAACTAACTTGATTAACCTCTTCGATGGGACCACCATTCACTTCAGCGATGTTGAAGTGCATCATCATGTCCAGAACATGTTCTCTAACAGAGGTCCCTTCCTTCATACGCTTAGTGTAAATGTATTTGACTGCCTCGTGTCTTAAGGACCATTTTAGTTGCCCAAACATTCCCCTTAATGAATCCATAATCTCCTTAGCCGTGGCTAAGGATTCATGTTTCTTTGCCAATACATTAGACATGCTGGCATAGATGTAGACACGGGCTTTTTCATTAGCTTTTATCCATCGATCATATGCATCCCGACTAGTTCGGTTAAGCATTAGAGGCGGGGTTTTGAGGACATTCCTCAGGTAAGACAAATCTTAAATTGTCAACCACTACTATTGTGTTAAGATTTGATTTCCAAGCCGCATAATTATCGCCATTAAGTTTTTCGGAAGCTAAAAGTCGAACTATTGAGCTATTCATGCTGAAAAACAAACATATTCCTTTTTAGGAAAAAACTATAATCATAAAAAATATCCAATCTAATTTAGCAATTACTAATAATGTACCCTTTCATTATTTGTATTTTGCAACAATATTTCAAAGGTTTAGAACAACCTTCTCCGAAGGGTAGTTGATTATTCCTCCTTTGAACCAAGACAATCTTGACTAGATGCTATCTCTAGAATAACTGCTTATTCTTTATAGCACTTAGTTATCGCTACTTTAGTCAAGAATATACTAACAACTTAGTAATTCTTGTAAGTGTTACCCACCATTTTCAGATTTCATAGATTAGAATCATTTATGAAAACTAATCTAAGAAAACCTATCCAGATTTGGAGTTCGCGGTGTTCCGAATCCTATAATACAACCCTCCGAAGGGAACGTCGCTCCAGGGCAGACAAGTAGGCATATTATAGAAATCTCACGGTGCGACCTAATGGAAGAGACCATGGGATGTGCTGCCACAAATCCCTCACCCACTTACTATGAACTACTTCCCCTATTCACCTTGATTTTGATCCATGCAAACACTCTCCGAAGGGAGTCCGCTCCTATGCACGGCACAAAGCCCTGCATGGACCTCACGGTGTGAACTCTTAGGGACACTAGAGCTAAAATACATTATTTTTCTCTAGTTGAAGTGTTCTATTTTAAAGAAGAAGAAAAAAATAGGGTAATCCAAGCTTCAAGATTTATATTTAGGCTAACTTAAACAAATCTTTAAGTCTAGATAAAACATCCAAGTATAACCATTATACAGGATTTTAACCTATGATGTCTAGGTGATAAACCATTTTTATTACCTCACACCTCTCACGAATGCTCATAAAACTAGGTTAACTAGGCTCAAGAACTGATTACGATCTCCAGGTAGGAGGTGTTCCGTAAACTGTCAACTTAAGAACCTCCAGCCTTAGTCATCTTATCTGACTTGTTGACAAGATTGAACCAGGTGAGCCTTTTGTAACCAGTTTTACAAGATATCGACCTATTTCTATGAAAAATGGAAGATATGTTTAACCTAAGTGAGCATGCATTTAATCTTTGTTATTGATTTTAAAAGTCTAATTTATTTTATAACACTTATAAAAACTTTTAGACTTAATCAATCATTTTATCAATATATAATCTTATAAAAACAATCAATTAATATGGATTTTAATTTATTTAACTTTAATTAAATCATATTTAATTTTTAATTTAATTAAATCATATTTAATTTTTAATTTAATTAAATCATATTTAATTTTTAATTTAATTAAATTAAATCAAACAATAATTAATTAATTTGATTAAATCATATTTAATCAAGAATAACTTAATTAATTAATCATATTAATTAATTTCCATATTAATCAATTAACATGCATACAATACAATATAACCTTTATATCATACATTTTAATGCATGAACATGTTAACCTATGGTGGGATTTTAAATCTATATGACATTCAAAATGCACATACAAATTTAAAGTAATTTAATCATACATCACATGCATAAATAAAAAAAAACACCCTAAAATGGACTAATTTTTGGCTCCTAAATTAAGCTAAGTACTAAATTATTACATAATTAATTTGGTGTAGTACAGAACCACTCCCAAAAACTTCGAATCGACTGAAAAACCAACCGAAACAGCTTGAACCGGCCCAAAAACAAAATTTATTGGCTTGAACCGGCCCCAAACTAAACAGGCCCAGGCGCACACGGGTCGGGCGCAGGCGGGTCGCGAAGCGGGTCAAGGTCGGGTTTTCGGGTCTGTGACCTTCTTTTCTTCATTTTTTTCAATTCTCTCACCCGGTTGAACCAGTTACAGCCTAACTTCAACTCTAATGACTTTTTTTTATTTTAAAAAAATTACAAACACTTTGCAACAATAAAAATAAGCCATTAACAAGGCTAATTACAATAATTAGAACAAAAACACTTAATCTAGAGCCAAAATCATAATATATCCATTTTAGTTCAAAAACCAAAATTTATCTAATAAATATGAATATGAACCCACCACATGCAATTGGGTAAAAATGAAGCATGCTCTGATACCACATGAAAGAACTAAGTCATGCACAGCGGAAAAAGAATCGAATATCTACCCTAATTGCGACAATTAACATGTAACCATAAACTAATCAAATTAGGGTTTTAAGAAATATTACCTTTGAAGCTTTCAAAAGGTTTGACATCTTCTTACCAATTCTAACCGAGACCACCACTAGTACTCAACTGCTATCCTCTAGACAAAGAATCGGGTTGTGGGACCCAATTTTGGTGTAGAAAGAAATGGAGATAAAATGGGATTGGAAGGTTTTTTTTTCTTTTGTTGAGATGATGAAAATGATAAAAGAGGCAAAAGTCTTTTCAACATTTGAAAACATCTCTATTTATAGCCTAATTACATGCAAAAATGCATGCAATTCATTTGTCAAATCTCAACACCTAATGTTCCACTAACAATTAGTGGAACTTAGTGGGCTAGGTGTCTATATCTCATATAGCCACATATCCCACTAAGAGTTAGTGGGATTATCCAACAAAATGTTGGATTTTCCCACTAACTTAGTCCAAGGGTAAAATGGTCATTAGATATTTCTAGTCAAAAGTCAAACTTTGACTTTTCTTAGTCAAAAGTCAATATTTTGACTTTTTACCATTTTGTCCATCTTGACTAATTCCAACCTCCCGAGCATGAATCCGCATTCATTTTTCCAAAATTCAAATCACATTTGAATATAAGGCCGGTCAAAGTTTGACTTTTCAAAGTCAAAAGTCAACATTTTGACTTTTTACTATTTTTAACCAATTCCATCAATTCCGAGCTTCTTAGTATGAATCCGCCGCATTCATACTTATAGTATGTAAAACATAAACCTCTATTTCTAATTAGAAGACCGACGACTATATCACTATATTTGTCGGTTTCCCTTTCTTCTCCCAATTCGAAAAATTCGACTTATTTCATCACACTATTCTAAGTTTAATCCATATGAGCTAGCAGAGGAACCTAATGGACCTATAGATCATGGGCTCCAACGATTCAAGATTAACTAGCTAAACTCTTTTAAACTGAGTTAATCAACATTCGTTAACTAACGGGTCATTCCATTAAAGTCCCGTAGTTGCACTCCCCTCACTATAGATATATTTGTGTCCATTTGATAAAACCATAATCAGTAAGTTAATCCTTCACAGGTTGCTCATAACCTTGGCTGGGTCAAAATACCGTTTTACCCCCAAGATTACATCTTGCTTCTTAAGTCCCACTAATCCACTATTGAACAATTGGTGTAAGGTTCAACCTATAAACTTAATCCTTCTCGGGCCAATGAGAGGGTGGGGCCCCTTGTTCAAGACTTGGATTCAGTGCTTAAGAGAACAACCTATCTACTAACCCTAAAGCGGGTAGGAGTGAATTCCATCTTGTACCCTATGTTCCCAGCTATCCACCTGATCTTACCCCTGAAATGGGAGGCTTATTGGGCTAACGATGATGAGTTGCCCTCACCTATGCAGATCTAAGGATAATCTCGTGTGAACTGGAGTTCATAGTTAACTCAGGATTAAGACTAAGTTACCTAGGTCATCAATAATTGAGATAGTCAGTTTTAAACAGTAAACGGTGTTATAACGTAAAAAAGACTAATTCATGGTTCAGTCTTATGTAAACATTTTACATAGGATGCCTCCACTTTCATGTCTCTACATGAACGATTAGGATCACCTCGTTTGTACTACAAAGTGGGCCGCATCCATAGTTTCTCTATATAAGGTGCCCAACCTTTATTTCATATATTATAGACTATTTAGGGTAAATACTCGAACTTGATCCACGTTTATGTTTACACATAAACTTCAAGTTTATTCAAAAATAGCCTTGGAACTTGATTTATTGGATTTAAGATTATATATTTAATTTCTCAATAACAACTTTATTGAACATAATATAATTTACAAACTACGAGCTTTAGGACTCGAAAGTTCACGTCTAGCTACCGGTGTGGTCCGATTCTGAGTGGTCTCGAAGTTTCTTACCCACAGAAGTCGAACGGTGATGCCCCGGACTCGAATTCTTGGTTCCGTCCGAAAACGCCGAAAGAAAGGCACAATGGCGTAGAAAGGAACGACCGGACTTAGAACAGGCTCGGAGGCCTCGAAAGTTCACGTCTAGCTACTAGGTGGTCCGATTCTGAGTGCTCTTGAAGTTTCTCGCCCACAAAAGCTGAACACTGATACCTCAGACTCGGTTTCTTGGTTCCGTCCCAAAAAAAGGCACAATGGCCTAGAAAGGAACGGTCAGACTTAGAACAGGGTCGAAGGCCTCGAAAGTTCACGTCTAGATACTGGGTGGTCTGATTCTGAGTGGTCTCAAAGTTTCTCACCCACAAAAGCCGAACGGTGATGCCCCAGACTCGGGTTCTTTGTTCCGTCCCAAAACGCCGAAAGAAAGGCACAATGCCCTAGAAAGGAACGGTCGGACTTAGAAAGGGGTCAGAGGCCCCGAAAGTTCACGTCTAGCTACTGGGTGGTCCGATTCTGAGTGGTCTCGAAGTTTCTTGCCCACAAAAGCCGAGCGGTGATGCCCCAGACTTGGTGTCTTGGTTCCGTCCCAAAACGCCGAAAGAAAGGCACAATGACCTAGAAAGGAACGACCAAACTCAGAACGGGGTCGGAGGCCCCGAAAGTTCACGTCTAGCTACTGGGTGGTCCGATTCTGAGTGGTCTCAAAGTTTCTTGCCTACAAAAGCCAACTGGTGATGCCCTAGACTCGGTATATTGTTTCCGTCCCAAAACGCCGAAAGAAAGGTACAATGGCCTAGAAAGGAATGGACTTAGAACGGGGTCGGAGGCGTCGAAAGTTCTTGTCTAGCTACTAGGTGGACCGATTCAGAGTGGTCTCGAAGTTTCTTGCCCATAAAAGCCGAACGGTGATGCCCCAGACTCGGTTTCTTGGTTCCGTCCCAAAACGCCGAAAGAAAGGCACAATGGCCTAGAAATGAACGGCCGGACTTAGAAAGGGGTCAGAGGCCTCGAAAGTTCACGTCTAGCTACTGGGTGGTTCGATTCTGAGTGGTCTCGAAGTTTCTTGCCCACAAAAGCCGAACGGTGATGCCTCAGACTCGGTTTCTTGGTTCCGTCCCAAAACGCCGAAAGAAAGGCACAATGGCCTAGAAAGGAACGATCGGACTTAGAACGGGGTCGGAGGCCTCGAAAGTTCACGTCTAGCTACTGGGTGGTCCGATTCTGAGCGGTCTCGAAGTTTCTTGCCCACAAAAGCCAAACGGTGATGCCCTAGACTCGGTTTCTTGGTTCCGTCCCAGAACGCCGAAAGAAAGGCACAATGTCCTAGAAAGGAACGACCGGACTTAGAACGGGGTCGGAGGCCTCGAAAGTTTTCGTCTGGCTACATGGTGGTCCGATTCTGAGTGGTCTCAAAGTTTCTTGCCCACAAAAGTCGAACGGTGATGCCCCAGACTCGGTCTCTATGTTCCATCCCAAAACGCTGAAAGAAAGGCACAATGGCCTAGTAAGGAACGACCGGACTTAGAACGGGGTCAGAGGCCTCGAAAGTTCACGTCTGGCTACTGGGTGGTCCGATTCTGAGTGGTCTCGAAGTTTCTTGCCCACAAAAGCCGAACGGTGATGCCCCAGACTCGGTTTCTTGGTTCCGTCCCAAAACGTCGAAAGAAAGGCACAATGGCCTAGAAAGGAACGACCGGACTTAGAACGGGGTCGGAGGCCTCGAAAGTTCACGTCTAGCTACTGGTGGTCCGATTCTGAGTGGTCTCGAAGTTTCTTGCCCACAAAAGTCGAACGGTGATGCCCCAGACTCGGTTTCTTGGTTCTGTCCCAAAACGTCGAAAGAAAGGCACAATGGCCTAGAAAGGAACGACTGGACTTAAAACGAGGTCGGAGGCCTCGAAAGTTCACGTCTAGCTACTGGGTGGTCCGATTCTGAGTGGTCTCAAAGTTTCTTGCCCACAAAAGCCAAACGGTGATGCCCCAGACTCGGTTTCTTGGTTCCGTCCCAAAACGCCGAAAGAGCGGCACAATGGCCTGGAAAGGAACGACCGGACTTAGAACGGGGTCGGAGGCCTCGAAAGTTGACGTCTGGCTACTGAGTGGTCCAACTCTGAGTGGTCTCGAAGTTTCTTGCCCACAAAAGCCGAACGGTGATGCCCCAAACTCGGTTTCTAGGTTCCGTCCCAGAACGCCGAAAGAAAGGCACAATGTCCTAGAAAGAAACGACCGGAATTAGAACGGGGTCGGGGGCCTCGAAAGTTCTCGTCTGGCTACATGGTAGTCTGATTCTGAGTGGTCTCAAAGTTTCTTGCCCACAAAAGCCAAACGGTGATGCCCAGACTCGGTTTCTTGGTTCCGTCCCAAAACACTGAAAGAAAAGGCACTATGGCCTAGAAAGGAACGACCGGACTTAGAACGGGGTCGGAGGCCTCGAAAGTTCACGTCTAGCTACTGGGTGGTCCGATTCTGAGTGGTCTCGAAGTTTCTTGCCCACAAAAGCCGAACGGTGATGCCCCAGACTCGGTTTCTTGGTTTCGTCCCAAAACGCCGAAAGAAAGGCACAATGGCCTAGAAAGGAACGACCGGACTTAGAACGGGTTCGGAGGCCTCGAAAGTTCACGTCTGGCTACTGGGTGGTCCGATTATGAGTGGTCTCGAAGTTTCTTGCCCACAAAAGCCGAACGGTGATGCCCCAGACTCGGTTTCTTGGTTCCGTCCGAAAACGTCGAAAGAAAGGCACAATGGCCTAGAAAGGAACGACCGGACTTAGAATGGGGTCGGAGGCCTCGAAAGTTCACGTCTAGCTACTGGGTGGTCCGATTCTGAGTGGTCTCGAAGTTTCTTGCCCACAAAAGCCGAACGGTGATGCCCCAGACTCGGTTTCTTGGTTCCGTCCCAAAACGTCGAAAGAAAGGCACACTGGCCTAGAAAGGAACGACCGGACTTAGAACGGGGTCAGAGGCCTCGAAAGTTCACGTATGGCTACATGGTGGTCCGATTCTGAGTGGCCTCGAAGTTTCTTGCCCACAAAAGCCGAACGGTGATGCCCCACTCTCGGTTTCTTTGTTTCTTCCCAGAATGCCGAAAGAAAGGCACAATGGCCTAGGAAGGAACGACCGGACTTAGAACGGGGTCGGAGGCCTCGAAAGTTCACATCTTGCTACTGGGTGGTCCGATTCTGAGTGGTCTCGAAGTTTCATGCCCACAAAAGCCAAACGGTGATGCCCCAGACTCGGTTTCTTGGTTCCGTCCCAAAACACCGAAAGAAAGGCACAATGGCCTAGAGACGAACGACCGGACTTAGAACGGGGTCGGAGGCCTCGAAAGTTCACGTCTGGCTATTGGGGGGTCCGATTCTGAGTGGTCTCGAAGTTTCATGCACACAAAAGCCAAACGGTGATGCCCCAGACTCGGTTTCTTGGTTCCGTCCCAAAACGCCGAAAGAAAGGCACAGTGGCCTAGAAAGGAACGACCGGACTTAGAACGGGGTCGGCGGCCTCGAAAGTTCACGTTAACTACTGGGTGGTCCGATTCTGAGTGGTCTCGAAGTTTCTTGCCCACAAAAGCCGAACGGTGATGCCCCAGACTCGGTTTCTTGGTTCCGTCCCAAAACACCGAAAGAAAGGCACAATGGCCTAGAGAGGAACGATCGGACTTAGAACGGGGTCGGCGGCCTCGAAAGTTCACGTCTAGTTACTGGGTGGTCCAATTCTGAGTGGTCTCGAAGTTTCTTGCCCACAAAAGCCGAACGGTGATGCCCCAGACTCAGTTTCTTGGTTCCGTCCCAAAACGCCGAAAGAAAGGCACAGTGGCCTAGAAAGGAACGACGGGACTTAGAACGGGGTCGACGGCCTTGAAAGTTCACGTCTAGCTACTGGGTGGTCCGATTCTGAGTGGTCTCGAAGTTTCTTGCCCACAAAAGCCAAACGGTGATGCCCCAGACTCGGTTTCTTGGTTCCGTCCCAAAACGCCGAAAGAAAGGCACAATGGCCTAGAAAGGAACGACCGAACTTAGAACGGGGTCGGAGGCCTCGAAAGTTCACGTCTAGCTACTGGGTGGTCCGATTCTGAGTGGTCTCGAAGTTTCTTGCCCACAAAAGCCGAACGGTGATGCCCAGACTCGGTTTCTTGGTTCCGTCCCAAAACGCCGAAAGAAAGGCACAATGGCCTAGAAAGGAACGACCGGACTTAGAACGGGGTCGGAGGCCTCGAAAGTTCACGTCTAGCTACTGGGTGGTCCGATTCTGAGTGGTCTCGAAGTTTCTTGCCCACAAAAAGCCGAACGGTGATGCCCAGGACTCGGTTTCTTGGTTCCGTCCCAAAACGCCGAAAGAAAGGCACAATGGCCTAGAAAGGAACGACCGGACTTAGAACGGGTCGGAGGCCTCGAAAGTTCACGTCTAGCTACTGGGTGGTCCGATTCTGAGTGGTCTCGAAGTTTCTTGCCCACAAAAGCCGAACGGTGATGCCCCAGACTCGGTTTCTTGGTTCCGTCCCAAAACGCCGAAAGAAAGGCACAATGGCCTAGAAAGGAACGACCGGACTTAGAACGGGGTCGGAGGCCTCGAAAGTTCACGTCTGCTACTGGGTGGTCCGATTCTGAGTGGTCTCGAAGTTTCTTGCCCACAAAAGCCGAACGGTGATGCCCCAGACTCGGTTTCTTGGTTCCGTCCCAAAACGCCGAAAGAAAGGCACAATGGCCTAGAAAGGAACGACCGGACTTAGAACGGGGTCGGAGGCCTCGAAAGTTCACGTCTGGCTACTGGGTGGTCCGATTCTGAGTGGTCTCGAAGTTTCTTGCCCACAAAAGCCGAACGGTGATGCCCCAGACTCGGTTTCTTGGTTCCGTCCCAAAACGCCGAAAGAAAGGCACAATGGCCTAGAAAGGAACGACCGGACTTAGAACGGGGTCGGAGGCCTCGAAAGTTCACGTCTGGCTACTGGTGGTCCGATTCTGAGTGGTCTCGAAGTTTCTTGCCACAAAAAACCGAACGGTGATGCCCCAGACTCGGTTTCTTGGTTCCGTCCAAAACGCCGAAAGAAAGGCACAATGGCCTAGAAAGGAACGACCGGACTTAGAACGGGGTCGGAGGCCTCGAAAGTTCACGTCTGGCTACTGGGTGGTCCGATTCTAAGCGGTCTCGAAGTTTCTTGCCCACAAAAGCCGAACGGTGATGCCCCAGACTCGGTTTCTTGGTTCCGTCCCAAAACGCCGAAAGAAAGGCACAATGGCCTAGAAAGGAACGACCGGACTTAGAACGGGGTCGGAGGCCTCGAAAGTTCACGTCTGGCTACTGGTGGTCCGATTCTGAGTGGTCTCGAAGTTTCTTGCCCACAAAAGCCGAACGGTGATGCCCCAGACTCGGTTTCTTGGTTCCGTCCCAAAACGCCGAAAGAAAGGCACAATGGCCTAGAAAGGAACGACCGGACTTAGAACGGGGTCGGAGGCCTCGAAAGTTCACGTCTGGCTACTGGTGGTCCGATTCTGAGTGGTCTCGAAGTTTCTTGCCCACAAAAGCCGAACGGTGATGCCCAGACTCGGTTTCTTGGTTCCGTCCCAAAACGCCGAAAGAAAGGCACAATGGCCTAGAAAGGAACGACCGGACTTAGAACGGGGTCGGAGGCCTCGAAAGTTCACGTCTGGCTACTGGGTGGTCCGATTCTGAGTGGTCTCGAAGTTTCTTGCCCACAAAAGCCGAACGGTGATGCCCAGACTCGGTTTTTGGTTCCGTCCCAAAACGCCGAAAGAAAGGCACAATGGCCTAGAAAGGAACGACCGGACTTAGAACGGGGTCGGAGGCCTCGAAAGTTCACGTCTAGCTACTGGTGGTCTCGAAGTTTCTTGCCCCACAAAAGCCGAAACGATGATGCCCCAGACTCGGTTTCTTGGTTCCGTCCCAAAACGCGCGAAAGAAAGGCACAATGGCCTAGAAAGGAACGACCGGACTTAGAACGGGGTCGGAGGCCTCGAAAGTTCACGTCTGGCTACTGGGTGGTCCGATTCTGAGTGGTCTCGAAGTTTCTTGCCCACAAAAGCCGAACGGTGATGCCCAGACTCAGTTTCTTGGTTCCGTCCCAAAACGCCGAAAGAAAGGCACAATGGCCTAGAAAGGAACGACCGGACTTAGAACGGGGTCGGAGGCCTCGAAAGTTCACGTCTGGCTACTGGGTGGTCCGATTCTGAGTGGTCTCGAAGTTTCTTGCCCACAAAAGCCGAACGGTGATGCCCAGACTCGTTTCTTGGTTCCGTCCCAAAACGCCGAAAGAAAGGCACAATGGCCTAGAAAGGAACGACCGACTTAGAACGGGGTCGGAGGCCTCGAAAGTTCACGTCTGGCTACTGGGTGGTCCGATTCTGAGTGGTCTCGAAGTTTCTTGCCCACAAAAGCCGAACGGTGATGCCCCAGACTCGGTTTCTTGGTTCCGTCCCAAAACGCCGAAAGAAAGGCACAATGGCCTAGAAAGGAACGACCGGACTTAGAACGGGGTCGGAGGCCTCGAAAGTTCACGTCTGGCTACTGGTGGTCCGATTCTGAGTGGTCTCGAAGTTTCTTGCCCACAAAAGCCGAACGGTGATGCCCAGACTCGGTTTCTTGGTTCCGTCCCAAAACGCCGAAAGAAAGGCACAATGGCCTAGAAGGAACGACCAACTTAGAACGGGGTCGGAGGCCTCGAAAGTTCACGTCTAGCTACTGGGTGGTCCGATTCTGAGTGGTCTCGAAGTTTCTTGCCCACAAAAGCCGAACGGTGATGCCCAGACTCGGTTTCTTGGTTCCGTCCCAAAACGCCGAAAGAAAGGCACAATGGCCTAGAAAGGAACGACCGACTTAGAACGGGGTCGGAGGCCTCGAAAGTTCACGTCTAGCTACTGGGTGGTCCGATTCTGAGTGGTCTCGAAGTTTCTTGCCCACAAAAGCCGAACGGTGATGCCCCAGACTCGGTTTCTTGGTTCCGTCCCAAAACGCCAAAAGAAAGGCACAATGGCCTAGAAAGGAACGACGGACTTAGAACGGGGTCGGAGGCCTCGAAAGTTCACGTCTGGCTACTGGGTGGTCCGATTCTGAGTGGTCTCGAAGTTTCTTGCCCACAAAAGCCGAACGGTGATGCCCAGACTCGGTTTCTTGGTTCCGTCCCAAAACGCCGAAAGAAAGGCACAATGGCCTAGAAAGGAACGACCGGACTTAGAACGGGGTCGGAGGCCTCGAAAGTTCACGTCTGGCTACTGGGTGGTCCGATTCTGAGCGGTCTCGAAGTTTCTTGCCCACAAAAGCCGAACGGTGATGCCCCAGACTCGGTTTCTTGGTTCCGTCCCAAAACGCCGAAAGAAAGGCACAATGGCCTAGAAAGGAACGACCGGACTTAGAACGGGGTCGGAGGCCTCGAAAGTTCACGTCTGGCTACTGGGTGGTTCGATTCTGAGTGGTCTCGAAGTTTCTTGCCCACAAAAGCCGAACGGTGATGCCCAGACTCGGTTTCTTGGTTTCGTCCCAAAACGCCGAAAGAAAGGCACAATGGCCTAGAAAGGAACGACCGGACTTAGAACGGGGTCGGAGGCCTCGAAAGTTCACGTCTGGCTACTGGTGGTCCGATTCTGAGTGTCTCGAAGTTTCTTTGCCCACAAAGCCGAACGGTGATGCCCCAGACTCGGTTTCTGGTTCCGTCCCAAAACGCCGAAAGAAAGGCACAATGGCCTAGAAAGGAACGACGGACTTAGAACGGGGTCGAGGTCTCGAAGTTCACGTCTAGCTACTGGTGGTTCGATTCTGAGTGGTCTCGAAGTTTCTTGCCCACAAAAGCCGAACGGTGATGCCCCAGACTCGGTTTCTTGGTTCCGTCCCAAAACGCCGAAAGAAAGGCACAATGGCCTAGAAAAGAACGACCGGACTTAGAACGGGGTCGGAG
>NW_022279536.1:62500-65000 GCF_000004075.3 Cucumis sativus | reverse complement strand
GCGCGCCATGCCATGTCTGGCATGGGCGGCCGTCTGATGGGCGTGGGCGCCTGTGTGCGCGCCTGGTGGGTTGGCCGCCGTGCCATGGGCAGCTGTCGGTGCACATGGGTCGTCTGGGTGGCGTTGGTGCCTGACGCCTTGTCTGGTGTCCGCGCCCATGAGGTGTGCGTCCGTACACGCACATGGGGCTGTCGTGGGCACGTGTCACGACATGCATGCGGGGCTCGTGGGCTGCCTTCTGTGGGCACATGCCAATGTCATGGGCATGTGTCGTGGGCACATGTGGGCTGTCACATGGCCGGATCGGGTTGTTGCTCGAGTGTGCTTGGCTTCCCTTTGGCATTCTTTTGGGAGTCTTATAGCACTTTTTGGTGCAAAAAGTGGGGTCGTTTCGCGGGACGTGACATCCTCCCCCACTCAACCTTCGCAACGCCCTCGTTGCGACACTGCCATTCGACCCTTTCCCTTTTCGGTGTCTTCTTGTCTGCATAGCTCCTATCATGACCTTCCCTGTCATTCCTATGCATTTGAGGGGCACCTCCCTCTTCTTGTTGGGAAAAACTAGGGTCTCCCTTGTGGCATCAACATAGGCATGGGCTTGTTTCATAAAGTCCAACCCTAGGACAACTTTACAATCATCAAGAGGTGCTAGGAGGAAGTCTATTTTACCTTTCCACTCTCCTATCTTCACCTTGACGTTCCAAGCCCATCCGTAGTTGCGAGTTGGTTCGGCGTTGATTATCTTTAGTTCAACGTCGTCCCTTCTCGTGATCTTGAGGCCTAGCCGTTTGGCTTCTTCTAGATCAATGATGTTGCTGGTTGCACCTGTATCCAGCAGTGCTAAGGCAGCTTGATTGTTGAGTGTGGCGTCCACGTATAATAAACCTTTTCCTATAGGTTCTTTAGAGGAAGGGACTACTTTCATGGCACCGAGATATTGTATTCCTCCCAAGTGTGCCTCCTCCGGTATGGGTACTTCCTCTTCTTCTCTCTTGTGGAGTTTTGCCATTAATGCACTCAACACTTTCTTTTGTGGACAATCTCTTGCCCAATGTGGACCGTTGCAGAGAAAACAAGGGCTAGGAGTTTTGAAAGATGTACCTTTCTTCGCTTCCGTGGCTTTCCCGTGCCTTCCACTATCCCTGTGGCTATCCCTCGCCTTGTGGACATGTTCCTTTCTTGTCTCCGACACTTCTCCTCCACTTTCGTTGGTTCTCTTTTCTTTGGGTCGGTAATCCGTGAGTGTCTCTACGGTGGCAATGGCATCATCGAGATTCTGCACATTCCGTCGGTCGAGTTCCAGTCTTGCCCAATCTTTGAGACCATCTCGAAAATGAAAGAGTGCGTCTTTGTCGGACATGTCATCGATTTCCAACATGAGGGTTGTGAATTCCTTCACGTACTCGGGAATACTTCCGGTTTGTCTTAACCGTCTGAGTTTACCACGGGCCTCCATCTCTGCATTATGTGGGACAAAGTGTTTTCGAAGCTCACCTTTGAATTGCTCCCACGTTCGCAAGATGCTTCGGTCCTTCTCCCGTTCCGCATGCTTTCTACGCCACCAAAGTTGTGCCGCTTCACGTAGGAAATTTGGGGCGTTCGCAATTTTGGCACCATCGTCGACGATTCCTAGGGCCTCATAATATTGCTCAAGGCCGAATAGGAAGTTCTCCACAATCGTGGCATTTCTCGTGCCGTTATACATCTCGGGCTTTGGCACTTTTATGTGATGCGTGCTGGCCATGACGTGTGATGTGCTAGTGGATGCCGTACCATTAGCATTATGTCTAGATAGACATTCGGCACGTACCTCGTCGACGTCCTTACGCAATGCATGGAGCTCCTCTTCCATGAACTTGCGCATGTTGGTTACCTCCACAATGAGGTCGTGGATGTCCTTGCCGTGAGAGTCTCTAAGGTCTTCAATCATAGCCTTAGTGATTTTTGAGACTTCGGCATGATCCACAAGTAGCTCCTCCATCAACTCGCTCGTCTCGCCTAATTTCTCCTGCACTTCCTCCAATTTTCCCTCCAAGGTCGCAAATCGTTCTTCGACAACATCCCGAGTTGTCGACGTTGTTGCCTTGTTCTGTCGGGATGGGGAACGTTGTGCAGCACGTCCACGTGTCGTTGGCCCTTCAACGACTTGCTCAACCGGTGACTCGTATCCTTCCCTGGATGCCATTCGAGTCAATCAATAGGGTAAAGCGATAAGGCGTACCTAGGTCCTCACACCGTTGCTCCGATACACCTCGACAATGTTTCGAGAACTAGGGGTCTTGAATCCCGGTCCCTCGGTATCGTGTACTTGATACCAATGATTAAGAGTATGTCCCTTCGAACGAACACGCTCTGATACCACCTGTCACGTGGTTAGAATCTGAAGCTAACCAACCGTGCGGCACTTGGCTTGACTATGTCGTCCCCGTTAGCCAAGTAAGCCTTAACAAGAGGTTAGTGCACCAAGCACTATGAATAACCTCAATAATATTGCAGCGGA
>NW_022279536.1:45000-47500 GCF_000004075.3 Cucumis sativus | reverse complement strand
GCAAGAAGCAATCACAAGACCATCTCGTATCCTCCAGAACAAGCGAGCCCAAACGACGCCCACAACAGAGTGCAAGCATCATCCAAGCAAGCCCATCCAAGCACATCAACTCGACATCCCGCACTCGCTACCCACCCGACGTAAAGGCTCGGTAATTCGACCAAACCCTTCCAACAACCACGAAGCAATCGCAAGTCATCTCGTATTGTCAAGAGCAAGCAAGCCCGGACGACGCCCACAACAAGGTGCAAGCATTATCAAGGCCCGCCCACCCGAGTACTTCAACTCGACATCCCGCTCATACTTCCCGATCGACGGAAGGACGTGGTCGAATGACGACGTAAACATCCCAAGAACGTACGGCCATGATGGCCACATTGCCCTTGAAACGCCCACGCCGCCGCATAGGGGTACCCCCGCGCCCCGCCCATGTGGACTGGTCGCCCCCCTATATAGTACATTTTGGACTTTTTTTGGTCTGGCAGGCTTGCATATGAAATTTCCGAAACGTCACACCCTCGAAAAATCTATGATGCTATTGATATTATGTCCGGGACATGATTGGATTGTGTTGGGGACATCCAAATGGGTCTAGAAAACAAGTTTCATAATTTTTAAACCGACCGATAATATTTTATGAATATTTTTAGTTAAAATATGAAAAAAATTAAAAAAATAGTAAATGGTGGCGAAAAATTCTAAATTTTTTAGGACATCATTCGTTTACATTGCTTACCTCCCAGAAAAAATTTCAGAACAATCGGAGCACGGGAAGATAGGTTTGACATCTCTTATGTGTGTTGGGCGGGCATGGGGGCGCGCATGGGCATTCTGGGCGCGCATGTGGGCCTTGGATGGGCGAGGACGGCACGGTCGTGCGCGGCCCCAGCGCGCGCGACACGGTCGTGCGCGGCACGGGCGTGGGCGGCACATGCGCGCGCGGCACGGGCGGGGGCGGCACCTGCGCGCGCGGCAAGGGCGGGGGCGGCACCTGCGCGCGCGGCACGGGCGTGGGCGGCACCTGCGCGCGTGGAACGGTCGTGCGCGGCCCCAGCGCGCGCGACACGGCCGTGCGCGGCACCAGCGCGCGCGGAACGGTCGTGGGCGGCACCTGCGCGAGCGGCACGGGCGGGGGCGGCACCTGCGCGCGCGGCAAGGACGTGGGCGGCACCTGCGCGCGCGGCACGGGCGTGGGCGGCACCTGCGCGCGCGGCACGGTCGTGGGCGGCTCCTGCGCGCGCGGCACGGGCGGGGGCGGCACCTGCGCGCGCGGCACGGGCGGGGGCGGCACCTGCGCGCGCGGCAAGGGCGGGGGCGGCACCTGCGCGCGCGGCACCGTCGTGGGCGGCACCTGCGCGCGCGGCAAGGGCGGGGTCGGCGCCCTCGCGCGCGGCGATGCGAGGAGTCGCACGCCGCGCATGTGGGCGTGCATGTGGGCATGGGGGAGTGTCAATAACCTCTATTAATGTTTTTCCCATGCACAGCCACACCATGGCATGCATATTGGTGTTGGTGGGCAAGGGAGAATGTCAGAACCTCCAAAATTGCTTTTTGTCGTGAACCATAGGCACCCATGTGCAAGCCTCGGCCATTGGCCTTCACTTCCACACGAGCATCCAATCCATGTACTTGGACATTCGACGAGAGTTTACTTGAACGTGTTTTCTCATCTTAGTTTCAAACTTCACCAACACTTGTGTTTTCATCGTTCTGCATATGACATAACCTCCATGACACTTGAAAGAAACAAACGAGTTGTGTGTGGGGAGGGTCGAATCGGAGCGACGAAGGGCTGAATCTCAGTGGATCGTGGCAGCAAGGCCACTCTGCCACTTACAATACCCTGTCGCGTATTTAAGTCGTCTGCAAAGGATTCTACCAATCGCTCGGTGGAAATTACGTTACAAGGCGACCCCCGCGACTCATCCGTCACGAGGGCTTTGCAAACGACACGTGCCTTTGGGGGCCAAAAGGCCCCTACTGCTGGTCGGCAATTGAGCGATAGGCGCATGCGTCGCTTCTAGCCCGGATTCTGACTTAGAGGCGTTCAGTCATAATCCAGCGCACGGTCGTGGGCGGCACGGGCGGGGGCGGCACCTGCGCGCGCGGCACGGGCGGGGGCGGCACCTGCGCGCGCGGCAAGGGCGGGGGCGGCACCTGTGCGCGCGGCACGGGCGTGGGCGGCACCTGCGCGCGCGGCACGGGCGTGGGCGGCTCCTGCGCGCGCGGCACGGGCGGGGGCGGCACCTGCGCGCGCGGCACGGGCGGGGGCGGCACCTGCGCGCGCGGCAAGGGCGGGGGCGGCACCTGCGCGCGCGGCACCGTCGTGGGCGGCACCTGCGCGCGCGGCACCGTCGTGGGCGGCACCTGCGCGCGCGCACGCGTGGGCGGCACCTGCGCGCGCGCACCGTCGTGGGCGGCACCTGCGCGCGCGGCACGGGCGTGGGCGGCCCCTGCGCGCGCGGCACGGTCGTGGGCGGCTCCTGCGCGCGCGGCACGG
>NW_022279536.1:12500-15000 GCF_000004075.3 Cucumis sativus | reverse complement strand
CAAGCACATCAACTCGACATCCCGCTCTCACTCCCCACCCGAAGTAGGGGCCCAGCATTCCGACTAAAGCAACATCCGTCAAGCAAGAAGCAATCGCAAGTCATCTCGCATCCTCAAGAACAAGCAAGCCCAAACAACGCCCACAACAAAGTGCAAGCATCATCCAAGCAAGCCCGTCCAAGCACATCAACTCGACTTCCCGCTCTCGCTCCCCACCCGAGACGTTGGGGGATGAGATAAACACCCGACAATTCCGACCAAGGCCCTTTCCATCAAGCAAGAAGCAATCACAAGGACCATCTCGTATCCTCCAGAACAAGCGAGCCCAAACGACGCCCACAACAGAGTGCAAGCATCATCCAAGCAAGCCCATCCAAGCACATCAACTCGACATCCCGCACTCGCTACCCACCCGACGTAAAGGCTCGGTAATTCGACCAAACCCTTCCAACAACCACGAAGCAATCGCAAGTCATCTCGTATTGTCAAGAGCAAGCAAGCCCGGACGACGCCCACAACAAGGTGCAAGCATTATCAAGGCCCGCCCACCCGAGTACTTCAACTCGACATCCCGCTCATACTTCCCGATCGACGGAAGGACGTGGTCGAATGACGACGTAAACATCCCAAGAACGTACGGCCATGATGGCCACATTGCCCTTGAAACGCCCACGCCGCCGCATAGGGGTACCCCCGCGCCCCGCCCATGTGGACTGGTCGCCCCCCTATATAGTACATTTTGGACTTTTTTTGGTCTGGCAGGCTTGCATATGAAATTTCCGAAACGTCACACCCTCGAAAAATCTATGATGCTATTGATATTATGTCCGGGACATGATTGGATTGTGTTGGGGACATCCAAATGGGTCTAGAAAACAAGTTTCATAATTTTTAAACCGACCGATAATATTTTATGAATATTTTTAGTTAAAATATGAAAAAAATTAAAAAAATAGTAAATGGTGGCGAAAAATTCTAAATTTTTTAGGACATCATTCGTTTACATTGCTTACCTCCCAGAAAAAATTTCAGAACAATCGGAGCACGGGAAGATAGGTTTGACATCTCTTATGTGTGTTGGGCGGGCATGGGGGCGCGCATGGGCATTCTGGGCGCGCATGTGGGCCTTGGATGGGCGAGGACGGCACGGTCGTGCGCGGCCCCAGCGCGCGCGACACGGTCGTGCGCGGCACGGGCGTGGGCGGCACATGCGCGCGCGGCACGGGCGGGGGCGGCACCTGCGCGCGCGGCAAGGGCGGGGGCGGCACCTGCGCGCGCGGCACGGGCGTGGGCGGCACCTGCGCGCGTGGAACGCGTGCGCGGGCGACACGGCCGTGCGCGGCACCAGCGCGCGCGGAACGGTCGTGGGCGGCACCTGCGCGAGCGGCACGGGCGGGGGCGGCACCTGCGCGCGCGGCAAGGACGTGGGCGGCACCTGCGCGCGCGGCACGGGCGTGGGCGGCACCTGCGCGCGCGGCACGGTCGTGGGCGGCTCCTGCGCGCGCGGCACGGGCGGGGGCGGCACCTGCGCGCGCGGCACGGGCGGGGCGGCACCTGCGCGCGCGGCAAGGGCGGGGGCGGCACCTGCGCGCGCGGCACCGTCGTGGGCGGCACCTGCGCGCGCGGCAAGGGCGGGGGCGGCGCCCTCGCGCGCGGCGATGCGAGGAGTCGCACGCCGCGCATGTGGGCGTGCATGTGGGCATGGGGGAGTGTCAATAACCTCTATTAATGTTTTTCCCATGCACAGCCACACCATGGCATGCATATTGGTGTTGGTGGGCAAGGGAGAATGTCAGAACCTCCAAAATTGCTTTTTGTCGTGAACCATAGGCACCCATGTGCAAGCCTCGGCCATTGGCCTTCACTTCCACACGAGCATCCAATCCATGTACTTGGACATTCGACGAGAGTTTACTTGAACGTGTTTTCTCATCTTAGTTTCAAACTTCACCAACACTTGTGTTTTCATCGTTCTGCATATGACATAACCTCCATGACACTTGAAAGAAACAAACGAGTTGTGTGTGGGGAGGGTCGAATCGGAGCGACGAAGGGCTGAATCTCAGTGGATCGTGGCAGCAAGGCCACTCTGCCACTTACAATACCCTGTCGCGTATTTAAGTCGTCTGCAAAGGATTCTACCAATCGCTCGGTGGAAATTACGTTACAAGGCGACCCCCGCGACTCATCCGTCACGAGGGCTTTGCAAACGACACGTGCCTTTGGGGGCCAAAAGGCCCCTACTGCTGGTCGGCAATTGAGCGATAGGCGCATGCGTCGCTTCTAGCCCGGATTCTGACTTAGAGGCGTTCAGTCATAATCCAGCGCACGGTCGTGGGCGGCACGGGCGGGGGCGGCACCTGCGCGCGCGGCACGGGCGGGGCGGCACCTGCGCGCGCGGCAAGGGCGGGGGCGGCACCTGTGCGCGCGGCACGGGCGTGGGCGGCACCTGCGCGCGCGGCACGGTCGTGGGCGGCACCTGCGCGCGCGGCACGGGCGG
>NW_022279536.1:0-2500 GCF_000004075.3 Cucumis sativus | reverse complement strand
GACGATTCGACGTGTTTGGATTATCACGTCTTCTCCAGGTGTCCCTCGTATTGATTGAGAAGGCTTGCGATCTCTACTGGGACTTCCATTTCCACCGGTAGTCTTGGGGGAATTCGGTGGCGTTCCTGTCTCTTCCAGGTGAAGAGCTTTGATGACGCCTCGTCTCTTGAGTGTCATCAGACAGATCGAACAAACGCTCCGCTATTGCATAGGCTGACGCGAGGTCTTGAACTCTCTGTTCGTATAACTTAGTCCTTGCCCATGGCTTCAACCCTTCAACAAAGCTGAAAATTTTATCCTTTTCGGTCATGTCGGATACATCTAACATCAGCCCCGCGAATTCCTCACATACTCCCGAATAGTTCCAGTGTGTTTTAATTCTCGTAGCTTCCGTCGAGCCAGAACGTCGACATTTTCGGGGAAAAACTACGAGCGGAGTTCTCTCTTTAAACTGTCCCACGTATCTATTGTGCAACGCCCCTCCTGAATGTCCACATACCGGGATCTCCACCACAACTTGGCATCTTCAGATAGATGCATGGTCGCCAATGTCACTTTGGCTTCTTCCATATTAGTACTCGTGGCTTTGAAGTACTGCTCAATATCGAAGATAAAGTTTCCAATGCCTTTGCATCTCTTGCCCACAGAAGGGCTTGGGTTCATGGAATCTTTATCTTGCCAACTGTAATTGCTCCTCCAGCTGGAGCTTGATTGGCCAACGCTCGCATCGTAAGGTTCACCTTCGTGTTCACCTCTACGATTTCGTTTCTAACGACATCCAAGGTGGCTCGAAAGTCCTCGGACATGCCATTTATCATTTCCATTATATCCTTTTGAGAGTTATCTAGCTCCATAACTCGCTCCTCCATTCGGCAACAGAGCCCGATGAACTGTCCCCACACTCGTAGGAAACATTTCCAATTCTTTGGATTCGTGACTCTAGCGTGTCAACTCTAGCCAACAAATCTTGTATGGGTAATCCGTCCAGGCGACCGGACAACCATCGTCAACTTCCTCAAGTTGTTCTTCCATCAATCGGATGGAACAGGAACTTCCATCAGGTGGAGCATCTGCTCTTCGATCTCCACCAACCGTTCTTCATGGGTCTTGCTCGCTCGTTTTGCAGTCGACATTTTATTTTTGTCCAAACTTGTCACTGGCCAACTTTGGCTCTGATACCACTTGTCACAATCGTAGCGTTTCAACCTCGAGACGGACGATTGTGCGGCACTTGTTCTAACTCACGAACAAGTCAGCCGATCAAAATCCAAGAGTTGTGGGTAACGTCGATGTATGTCGTAACCTTCCTTTGCGTTTTAGGGAAATTTTATTTATAAAACGCGGGAAAGAAAGAAATACATTGAAATAGACGTTACAATAAGCATTAAAGACTGTCAGTTGCAAGGAAAAATGGTTGCTTGCAAAGAGTACAACTAATGCTTGGGCGGGGATTCAACTGGTATGCCTCCCCTATAGTACATTTTGAACATTTTCTTCTCTGGCAAGCTTGCATATGAAAATGCTGAAACGTCACACCCAAGCTTTATGACCTAGAATGGAAAGCAAACACCTAAACTAGTTATGCAAAGTAAAGATGGATAAACTGGGGGTAATCAGAGCATATAACCAAAGGTAAACACACTTTGGAAAAATATGTCTGTGTGACACGCCAGGCACCAGCGGCGCGCGGAACGCGTCGTGCCCGACACCAGCGAGTGCGACACGGTCGTGCGCGGCACCAGCACACGCCGGTACGGTCGTGGCGGCACCTACGCGCCCGGCACGGACGTGGGCGGCACCTGCACGCGCGACACGGCGTGGGCGCAAACTGCGCGCGCGGCACGGGCGTGGGCTGCACCTGCGCGCGCGGCACGGGCGTGGGCGGCACCTGCGCGCGCGACACGGCGTGGGCGGCACCTGCGCGCGCGGCACGGGCGTGGGAGCACCTGCGCGCGCGGCACGGGCGAGGCGGCAAGGGCGAGGAGGGCACCTGCGCGCGCGGCAAGGGCGAGGGCGGCACCCTCGCGCGCGCGATGCGAGGAGTCGCACGCTGCGCATGTGGGCGTGCATTGACGGCGCATGTGGGCGTGCATTGACGCCTTGGGTGCGCCATGGGGAACGCAAATAGTGGGCCATTGGGCGGGCACGAAAGGCGTGCATGGGGGGCCTTCAATGGGCATGAGGGGCGTGCATGTGGGCATGGGGAGTGTCAATAACCTCTATTAATGTTTTTCCCATGCACAGCCACCACATGGCATGCATGGTTGGTGTTGGTGGCAAGGGAGAATGTCAGAACCTCCAAAATTTTTTTTGTCGTGAACCATAGGCATCCATGTGCAAGCCTCGGCCATTGGCCTTCACTTCCACACGAGCATCCAATCCATGTACTTGGACATTCGACGAGAGTCTACTTCAACTTGTTTTCTCATCTTAGTTTCAAAATCCATCCCTCCACTTGTGTTTTCGTCCTTCTACATAAGACATAACCTCCATGGCATTT
>NW_022279535.1:0-90406 GCF_000004075.3 Cucumis sativus | reverse complement strand
TGAGCTGGAATACAACCATAGGCTCCCGAATAGCAACTCCATGAAGACGATGATTTCGCTCCTGCCAAATGAAATAAATTGTAGCACACCAGAGAAGGCGCCACAGTTTTCTCCTCACACTCTTCCCAATAACCGATTCTATGAGAAGATGACATAAGCAAAAGGATCCTCGACCAAACCTCCCACCCAAAATGACAAGAAAAAAACAAATGATCACGAGACTCATAGTTCCCTCCACAAAGCAAACGCGATAAAGGAATCGACCTATCCCACCGACTTAACCTATCTCTAGTACCCAACCTATCCCTGATGGCCAACCAAGCACAAAAGGAGTGCTTAGGAATATTTCCCCCACCCCATAGTAAACCCGACCAACCAACCCTACTACTATGAGGACGAATAGTCTCCCACGCACTGGTGATAAAAAACTATCATGACTCCCCGGCACCCAGACCCACCTATCCTCAACACTCGGACTCGGCCTCACTCCCTGAACCCTATCCCAAATGTCCATCAAATCCAAAGAAACAAGCGGCCACCTTCAATCACCATCCCGACCCATGAAATCCACCAGCCTCGCATCCCACCGACTACCTGCATCATAGATCACCCTCTCCCCAAACTGCTGGATAATCGGCCCACCCTGAATCCATGGAACCAACCACACTCTACACTTCCTTCCATTGCCCACCTCCATCTTAACATGATCTTTAAGGATATCCCGCTTACGCAAGATTTCCCTAAAGCACCAAGATCGACTCACCCCAGCATCGATCTCCAAGAGCGATCTCCCTTTAAGGATATAAGATTCCACCCAAGCAACCCATAAACTACCAGATTTAACAAGTAGCAACCATAATATCTTCAACGTGCTTGCTATATTCCAAGAAGATCCATCGCGAATATCAAGACCTCCTTCATCAAAAGGAAGACAAACCTCATCCCAGGCAACTTTAGCACCACCTCTTCCCTCCTCGTTACCTCTCCACAAATAAGCCCTCAAGATCTTATCAACGTCTCTGTGGACTTTCATAGGAAGCATGAACACACTAGCCCAATAAACCTGAAGGCTCCTAAGGACTGAGCGAACAAGCTGAAGTCTACCTGCAAAAGATAACACTCTAGCAGACCAAGACCGAATACGACTGGTAATACGCTGAATAAGGGGATCACAATCAGAGCTCCGCAATCTTCTAGAGAGGAGAGGAAGCCCAAGATAACGAACAGGGAGATGACCAATGGAAAAACCCATGTTAGCAGCAAGCCGAGAGGCTTTCGAACTATTAACCCCCACAAGAAAAATTAAGCTTTTAGCAAGATTAGCAAACAGTCCCGAAAGCTCACCAAACCTCTTAATAGTCTCTTTTATGAAACTCATAGAATGATTATCAGCAGTACAAAAGATCATCAGGTCATCTACAAAAGTAAGATGAGTTAATCTGACCTTCTCACAAAACTAGTGGAATTGAAAATTCTGAGGTAGGCTGTTCAACATGCGAGAAAGCACCTCCATGACCATCACAAATAAGAACGGGGATAAAAGGTCACCTTGTCTAAGTCCTTTCCTCCCATGGAAAAAACCTTCCAACGATCCATTAATCATAATGGAGAACATCAGAGAGGTCACACACGCTCGAACCCAACTCACAAATCTTAAAGGCGTACCTATGGCAATCAGCAGGCCAAAGAGGAAATCCCAATTAACATAATCATAAGCTTTTTGGAGGTCAACCTTCATAGTGCACCGAGGTTTACCTCTGTGCAAATGGTATGCCCCTACAAGCTCCTGACAAAGAAGAATATTGTCAATAATACTCCTCCCAGGGATGAAAGCTGGCTGATTTCCACTAACAAAAGAAGGAAGCCACACACGAAGCCTATCTGCCAATATTCTTGAAATGCACTTATAAATAACGCTGCAACAAGATATAGGGCTGAAATCCTCCAATCGATCAGCACCATTCCTTTTAGGAATAAGTGTAATAGCAGTCGTATTCACCCCTTGAGGGAAGTAATTGGTCTCAAAGAAGTGTAAGACGACATCACAGAAACCCTCTCCAACCACCGTCCAAGCTCCTTTGAAGAAGCCAACTGAATACCCATCAGGGCCTGGAGCCTTTCCACCATCCATGGAGAACAGAACACGTCTCACTTCCTCCCTGCCAATAGGCGACTGGAGGGCCTGACAACACTCCTCAGTCCATCTAAACTGAACAATCTCCTCAATACTAGTAGAGAGCTCTCCATAGCTAATATTCTGAGAACCCAGACTATCTTTGAAATAATTCACTACCACCTGAGTCACCTGATCATGGTTAGTCAACCGATTTCCATCTGGGTCAATAACTGATCTCAAAGCATTGCTGCTCTGCCTTGATCGAACAGATCGATGAAAAAAGGCAGTATTCTGGTCATCTAGCTTCAACCATCTGGTTCGCGACTTCTGACGCATAGCGGCTTCCTCCACTCTAACCGCTTTCCAAAAGTTTACCGTGGCTAAGCTCGCGTGATTACTCGCCTCCTCCGACAGAGAGTTCGTCTCCATCTCTCTTTCAGCTCGGTCCATGGTATCATTGGCAAGACGAACATCCTCACTGATGGTCCGGATATGCCTACCAAAATGTCTGCGAAGAATCGACTTGAGATTTCTTAAGTTCCTCACAATATTCACAATTGGAGAAACTCTAGTATCTTTGGTCCAAGCAGAGGACACAACATCCATAAAGGACGCTTCTTGAACCCAATGGTTAAAGAAACGAAAAGAGACCACTTGTTGGCTTCGCTGATTACTGGGATAGACAAGTATGGGAGAATGATCAGAAATACCCCACGGGAGGACGTTAACCCTCATGTTAGGCCATGTACTAAGCCCCTCATCATTCACTAGGATACGATCAAGTCTCTTCTCATCAAACCCGACCATGTATCTTACTAGTCCAAGTAAACCAGTTCCCCTGGACCGCGTGTTCAACAAGGTCCGCCTCTCGAATAGCCATGTCAAACTCCTCCATATCCCCCACGTTCGGAGCACCCCCGAATGCTTCAGACTGGAGTCTGATGGTGTTAAAATCACCCAAGACCATACCCGGTCCTCTCCAACCAGCAGAGATCTCAGCCATTTGCCTCCATAAAACACGTCTCTCGATGTTACTATTATAGGCATACACACACAGAACCTCTACCTTCTCCCCAGAGATCAAATCTGTTATTACACCAAAAATAAACTGGTCGACAACCTCGTTAGTCGTGAACACAAAACTGTTACGTTTCCACATAATCCACATTCGACCTGCTCCACTATCGCTGTAGTTACTAATGAACCCCCACGAATCACAAATCTTCTAGATATCGAGACAAAGTTCTCCTCTCGAACTCTAGTCTCCAGGATGCAACAGAAACCCACCGTAGACACAGCTAAGAAGTCCTTCACCGCTCTACACTTTATAGGGCTATTAAGGCCCCGCACGTTCCACGTACACCAACTAACCATGAGGTCGTATGGGAGCCGCCTCTCCATAGGAATTACATCACCTGCAGTACTCAAAAGGACCATAGAAGAGTCATCTACTCGTAAGGGAGGAGGGGAGGCATCCACTATAGATAAAGGCCATTTATCTCCTTTATCCACCTCCATGAGGTTGTTAAAGGAGTTAGTGATACTCACTTCCGCCCTTTTCCCTCTGTCCCAAATAGAGATCATTCCCCTATTTTTCCTGTCAACTGGGGTAAATTCCTCCCAATTTACCTCCACCTTTTCAGGCAGTTTATGGGTAATAATTTCTCCTTCTTCCATGTGTTGGAAGGATTCCAACACAACATCTTCATACTCCCCACAAATTGGAACCACCTCTTTAGTAGGAACAACCTCTTTAACAGGAACCTCTTTACTTGCAGCTTCCTTTTTACTATCTTCATTGCCTCTTTTCTTAGGGCAGGTGTTCTGCGAGTGTCCAAAAGATCGACACAAGTTACATTTTTTCGGTTTCCACTCATAAGTGACAGTTACAATAAATTCCTCTCCTCTAAGGTTGACTGTTACTTCGGCAGGCATAATACTGTCCACATTCAATTCCACACATATACGGGCATAAGAAAGACGACGCCTCTCTTTAGTAGCAAGATCAACTGAAAGAGGTTTTCCTATTGCACTCGCTACCACAGCCAAACCAGCATCCGTCCATAGCTCCAACGGAATCCTCCCTAACTTTATCAAAACATGAACTGAATCAAAGACAAAGGATTCAGGAACTATACCTGGAGTCCATTTGCGGAGGAGCATAGGTTTGCCTCCAAGGTGCCATGGGCCACGGGATAAGATCCACTCTATCGACTTCAGATGTTTGAATTGAAAGCAGATGAGCCCATTCTCCATCAGAGTAATTGTTGGCATTTCAATTCTACCCCAAATCTTCTCTATAAGACGATAGATGACTAGATACAACAATTTTGCATCAATTAATTGGCTGACGAGGGAGTTCTCCCACACTCTAACTCCTTGACTAATAACTTCTTCAAACGGGGTCACCACAATTTTCTCTCCCACGGTAGTCAGAGGTGTATAGGTCATAGAGAAACCTCTTGTTGAGCCAAATAAGGAAGCCCATGAATTTTTGCCTGCACCTCATGCCCACGAATCGAAACAGGCGGCCCACCATTTGAATTAATACCAAACGATTCTCTAATGGCTGGCCCATCATTCAAATGCCCATCAACCGGCCCAATCTTTGGGGCACTTGCAATAGCATCCAGCCCAGGTCCATATCCTTCGGCTGTTGCAATTTGCCCAACATGCTGAACACTTGAAGCACCAGCAGGTAAGCACTCCTTCTGTGAGATCCCAGTTTCGTGTGAGATGGGCGGCCCATCATTCAACGATGGCCCATCAACCAGAAATCCATGACCAATTCCATTCGTAAATGTGTCCACACCATTCGGCTTCAGCCCCTTTACCGGCTCACTGGCTTCATCACGTTTTCATTCAAAACAATCGGCCCACACGCCTTTGGGCCAACAATCTTCATGGGACCATCTCCGCTCGGTCCATTTCCTGTATTTCAGTTTTTATATGTTTCACGGTTCACGTAAACCGGTTCGGGTCCACTCATGTCCGACCATTTCTTCCTCACAGAAATTAGGTCAGCCTTTGCAGTCGCCGCCCTTCGGTCGTTCGCCGCCATATCATGTACGCGTTGAAGGCTTGACATCACACGTTTCTTCACCTCCTCAATGTCACTGGATAATTTCTTCATCGTTTCATGCTTAGGACATCAACCCAAACCCGTGATGATCTTTTCGGCCCAATCTGGGAACACGAATGAACTCAAAAAGAATTGAAATTCAACCGAGGAGATTCATGCGAGATCCCTTCAGCGAGTGAATTAAATCACGGTCTTCAAACCCAGAACTGATAGCCAATAAATCGATTCGTACCACACGCAATACTTTCAAGATAGTTCAAATCAATTCAGCTTGGAAATCGATTTAAACAATTTCTAGACAGACGTTAATTCTCCCGAATCAAAACGAATATCATTCGTAATGGTTCAATTGATCAATTGTAATCAATTTCGAAATGGATACCAAATGACATTAGTTTTCACATTCAATCTGCCAAAACCGAACGAATTACCTTCGAATTTGATCCCTTGCTGACCGCAGCACTCACCAGCCGTTCGCCTCCTTCACCACCCGTGAGAGAACTTGGAAATCCTAGAGAGACGCGTGTGAGGTACACGCGCCCGAGATGAAAATTTTTCCTTTTTTACTCTAATTGAGTTTGATTGAGGGCTTTGAAAAGAGGAGGAATTCTCTCTGATCCACAATAGGGGAAAACAAGGCTTGTTGTCACTTCGAATGGAGCAGTTAAACTTAGCATTGAGTTTGATTGAGGGCTTTGAAAAGAGGAGGAATCCTCTCTGATCCACAATAGGGGAAAACGAGGCTTGTTGTCACTTCGAAGGGAGTAATCAAACTTTGAAACTAAGTGTAGAACCATAGAGAGATTACCCCACCGGTTCTAGCAAGGCCTATTACCATATTTCATACCAAAGAAAGAAAAAAGAGGCTTGTAAATGCAAACCATAAAAATGTGAGACAATCAACAACTATAAAAAAAACATATGCAATATGCATTGAAAAAAGCTCATAAAAATTAGAGAGTCAAGTCGATTAAGTCAAGTAGAATGTGTTGAGTTCCCTAACTATTAGTGCTTTTGGGGGAAAATTTCACTTTTGGCCTAACCAAAACTAGACCACCTATTCTTAGCGTTCTAAACATAGCATCAAGTTTGATTGAGGGCTTTAAAAAGAGGAGGAATCCTCCCCAAACCACGGAAGGGGGAAAATGAGGGTCGTCACTCTGAAGGGAGCAGTCAAACTTAGCATTGAGTTTGATTGGAGGCTTTGAAAAGAGGAGGAATCTGATAGACCCCCTATATTACATCTGTACAGCGGAAGAGGGACAAAGAAATTAAAAAAATATATCACGTGCACATGAATAGCATGTGAGGGTTAGTTACCTTATTGTTAGTATAAATAAAAAGTAATCGTGGGCGGGAAAGTTAGGTTTTGTTTGAGAAAGTGAATTTCTATTCTTCCTTGAGAGAGAGGATAACAGGAGTGGGATTTCATAATGTAATTAGGATTTCATTCCTATTCTATCATTAATAATATAGTAGCAATTTCATTCCAAGAGTGGTTTCCATCAAATTGGTATCAGAGCATTGATCTCGGGCAAGAAGAATGCAAATGGTTCAGACTCGGATCGAAGAGATGGAGACGTTTGACCAGGAAATACAAGACATTAAGAAAGAGATTAGTAAGATACTGGTGATCGAAAAGACGTTGGCCAAAATATCCAAAAATATGGAGAGGTAGAATCAGATGATGTTACGAATTATGGAATCGACAACAATGCACAATTCATCGACGAAGAATGTGGACGAAGGCGAAGGGTGACCAAGATGGGAGAACGAAACAGGGAAGGAAGGAAAGAAAATAGATGATGAAAGTAATAGTGACTGCAATAAGTTTAAGAAGGTGGAGATGTCGATATTCAATGGAGATGATCCCGATTCTTGGCTGTTTTGCGTAGAGAGGTATTTGAACATTCATAAACTTACTGAATTTGAGAAAATGACTGTATCCACTATTAGTTTTGAGGGACTAGCATTGAACTTTTACCGTTCTCAAGAAGAACGAGAGAACTTTGTAGATTGGGTGAATATGAAGGAAAGATTATTGGTGCGATTTCGATCCGTTAGGGAGGAATCGTTGTATGTAAGGTTCTTGCAAATTCAACAAAAGACAACGATAGAGGAATATCAAAATTTATTCGATAAGTGCGTAGCTCCTTTGTCGGACCTATTAGAGAAGGTGGTAAAAGAGACATTTATGTCGGGATTGAAACTGTGGATCTAGGCGGAGATGGATTTATGTGAGTCGAAGGGATTAGCACAAATGATACGAATTGCGCAAAAGGTAGAGAAAAGGAAGATATACGTCAGGAAGCAAATCTTTTTGGATATTCTGGAGAAAAGGTGATAAACTCCCATAATAGCACCAAGGCTAATACCATTGCGAATACAGAAGAAAGTAAAGGAGGAATGAATTGGCCGATGAGAACTATTACTCTACGAGGAACAACAAAAGAGGAAGTACGGAAAGAGGGACAGACGAAGCGCTTATTTGATGCTGAATTTCAATCTAGAAAGAAGGGATTGTGCTTTCGCTGTAATGAGAAATATTCTCATGACCACAAATGCAAGATGAAAGAGCAAAGGGAATTGCGAATGATTGTTGTGAAGGAAGAAGGCGAGGAGTATGAAATTATTGAAGAAGGAGGAATTGATCAGAAAGAATTGAATGCCCCTGAGATCGTAGAGGAGAGTCAAATGATGGTGGAATTATCCATTAATTATGTGGTGGGATTATCCAACCTAGGGAAAATGAAGGTAAAAGAGATGATACAAGGGAAGGTGGCTATAATACTAATTGATTGTGGAGTCACACGCAATTTCATTTCAGAAAAAAATAGTGAAAGAGTTGTAACTGAGTACAAGAGAAACGTCAAATTATGGAGTCATTTTGGGCTCGGGCACTGTAGTCAAAGGGAAGGTAATTTGTGAAGATGTTGAGTTAATGCTGGGAGACTAGAAGGTAGTGAATGAGTTTTTATCCTTGAAGTTGGGAGGGGTAGTTGCCATACTTGGAATGCAGTGATTGTATTCCTTGGGAACGACTGGAGTGAATTGGAAGAATCTGATGTTAACATTTACATATCAGGGGAAGAAGGTGATAATCCAAGGAGATCCGAGCCTAACCAAGGCCAAGGTCTGTCTTAAGAAGTTTATGAAAACATTGGGGGGAAGAAGATCAAGGCTTTTTAGTAGAGTGCAGAGCCTTAGAGAAAAGTTAATCCTTAGAAGAAGAGAATTCGTGGGAGGTCGAATTAAAGTTGGTGTAGAAAATGGAATTCGACAAGTTTAGGAAAGGTACCTTAGACCAAAAAATTAGAGATTCGATCTCTATTCCCATGTGTTGAATTAAAAAAGGGTGGTTAATGCTATTTGTTTTGGGAAGCAGTTCTTTAACAAAGGTTGTCCAACTTATGTTTGAACATAAAATTATTTATTGATTTAAATGGTTAAAACAGGAGGAATGGATGGGTGACACAAAAGATCACAATCCACTTATCACTTGAATCAAAATCTTTTGACAGTTTTGATTCAAAAAACTTGTTTGTTTGCAAGATTTACATATACTGTTTAGTTTTAGACAAGATAAATTGATACAGTTTTATTTTGGTACCTTTGCTGTTAGTACTTGCCAATTAATATCCGACTGCATAATATATAGATTATGGCATCTTGCTTGTCCTTTTGCAGCTGCACTTTGTATATAAATCTTGAACTTCTCTTTCTTAGTTGGCTATTTTCTGACAAGGATATGTTTTTTGTGTATGCTTGAACTTCTGAAAATATCCATATTTTTTGTGTATCAAAGCTGCCTACAATGAATGACAATGTGGATGTTTATGTGCTTGATTATGCAGTTCCTGTGAACTAACATATTGATAATTAACTTTTGGTCTAACTGCTTCTGATGATATCTAACATATGGAAATTTAGATTCTAGTAATTCAAGTTTTGTGATCCACATAATCCTTGAGTTCTGTCCCCTTGTATTTTCTTGAAATGAAAATTCGAATCATGTTTCTATCTAAAGTTGAATTGCATTATCTTTTTTTTTTTTTTGAAAAGTTAATATCATAATACAACAAGGATGACCTCACAAGAGCGAACAATGCTCACAAAAACAGGAAGAATCCAGAGTATCAAAAGAAAGAACAATAATAAACCCAACAAAATTAAGAGCAACAAAAACATAAAAAGTCCAAACAACCCCACAGCCCGAGAACAAGCAGATAAAACAAAAATCAAAAGAAAACAAGCTAAATAATACCATAAGCATCCTCACGCAAATAAACAACACGAGCACTGATACAATATGGAATAAGCTGAAACAGAACAATGAGCAAACGAGCTTGACCACCATGGAGACAATGATTATGCTCCTTTCACATAAAATAAATCGTAGCACACCAGAGAACATACCACAACTTCCTTCTCACACCCTTACCAATACTCTAATGACAAACCCAAACAACTCAACCCCCCAATACCCAATCCTGTGAGAGGAAGCCATAACCTAAAGGACCCGAGACTAAATATCACACCCAAAAGGACATGAAAAAACAAATGATAACGAGACTCTCAATCCCCACCCCACAAGAAACCTGTCCAACGAACCTTAACACTACGAGAATGAATAGTATCCCATGCACTAGCAATCAAAAAACCACTATGACGACCAAGAACCCAAACCTACCTATCACCAACATTAGGACACGAACTTACAACTTGAACCCTATCCCATAAATTAATCAAATCCAAAGACACCCTCGACCACCTCCACTCCCCTTTCGAACCAATAAACTTAGAGAGCCTAGCCTCCTATCTACTCGTTACATTATAAAGCGCTCTCTCACCAACTTGTTGAAGGATAGGACCACCCTTCAACCACGGATCCAGGCACAGTTTACAATGCCTACCATCCCCAACCTCCATCTGAACATGCTCTTTTAGACTATCTTGTTTACACATGATAGCGCAAAGACACCAAGACCGACCAACACAAGAATCGACCTCCCACAACGACCTTCCTTTATGAATATAAGCCTCCACCCAAGCAACCCATAGAAAACTCGAACTAGTCAGCAACAACCAAAGATTCTTCATAGTACTCACAACATTCTAAGAAGACCCATCAAGAATAGTAAGACCACCCTCCTCAAAAGGAACACACCTCAGCCCACGCCACCTTAACACCTCCTCTACCTTCCTCCTTACCCCTCCAAAGATAAGACCTCAAGATTTTATCAACCTCATGATGCACACTCACAGGCAGCACAAACACGTTAGCCTAGTAAACCTGAAGATTATCAAGCACATATCGAACCAGTTGCAATCTACCTGCAAATGATAAAACTCTAGCAAACCAAGAATGAATCTGACTAGTAATACGTTGAATAAGAGAGCACAATCAGTAGGTCGTAACCTCCCAGAAAGTAAAGGAAGCCCAAGATAACGAACAGGGAGATGCCTGAGGACAAAACCCAAACTGGTAGTCAAACGATAAACATCATCACTATTAACCCCTACAACAAACATAGAAATTTTACTAAGATTAGTAAATAGCCCCGAGAGATCACCAAACTTTCGAATAGTCTCGTTAATAAAACTCAAAGAGGAATCATCAGCAGCACAAAAAATCATAAGATCATTAGCAAAGGTCAGATGAGTTAAGCTAACCTTCTCACAATGCCTGTGAAACTGATAGCTCGGAGGAGGCCGATTCAACATACGAGAGAGGACCTCCATCACCACGATAAAAAGGAAAGGAGATAAAGGATCACCCTACCGCAAACCTTTCCTCCCATTAAAAAACCCTTGAAAGAGCCATTAATCATAATGGAGAACATCGAGGAGGTAACACAAGTTCTAAGGCAACTCACAAACCTCTTGGACTTCTAACACATGAAGGCTTCCTCCAATCTAACAGCCGTCCAAAAGGCCAAAATGGCAAGACCTGCTTGGCGACTCAAAACATCAGACATAGGATTTTGCCCAACCTTTCTCTGAGCTTTATCCATGGACTCTTTAGCAATACGAACCTCCTCACTTAGGCTCTAAATGTGCTTACCAAACTGTCTATGGAGGGTAGGCTTGTGGTTATGTAAATTTCTCACGAAACTCACAATCAGAGAAACTCCTACATGGCGACTCTAAATCGAAGAGACAATATCAATAAACAAAGAATCCTCAACCCAATGGTTGAAGAAACAAAAAGAAACTACCCACTGTCTCTGCTAAAAGTTGGGATAAAATAAGAGGGGAGTGATCAGAAATACCCGAAGGCCATGCAGTAATCCAACACCATTAACCAGAATACGATTAAACCGTTTTATCAAACCAAACCCATGAACCTTTCTAGTCCAGGTGAACCAGTTACCCTATACTATAGGTTCAACTAAATAAGCCTCACAAATAGCCATATCGAACTCCTCCATATCCATAGGAACAGAAGACCTATCAAAAGCCTCAAAATGCATTTTGATAGCGTTAAAGTCACCCATTACAAAACCTGACTATGTCCAACCAGAAGAGATATCACCCATATGAAACCACAACAAACATCTTTCAACATTATTATTAGAGGCAAAAATACATATGTTGGGATTTTATGTCCTAAAACTCGTAGTTTGTTATCATATTCAGTTCAATAAAATCGTTATTGAAAAATTAAAAATTATAATCTTAAATCCAATAAACTAAGTCTTAATGCTATTTTTTAATACATTTGAACTTTATGTCGAGACATAAATGCGGATCAAGTTTGAGTATATAGCCTAAATAGTCTATAGTGCCTTATTTAGAGAAACTACGGATGTGACCCGCTTTGTAATTAGTACAAACGAGGTGATCCTAAATTGTTCATGTAGAGACATGAAAGTGGGGGCATCCTATGTAAAGTACTTACATAAGACTGATCCATGAAATAGTCACTTTTACGTTATAACACCGTTTACTGTTTAGAACTGACTATTTCGTTTATTGATGACTTAGGTAGCTTAATCTTAATCCTAAGCTAACTATGAACTCCAGTTCACATGAGATTATCCTTACATTTGCATAGGTGAGGGTATCTCATCAACGTTCTCCCAATAAGCCTCTCATTTCAAGGGTAAGATCGGATGAATGGCTGGGAACATAGGATGCAAGACATAATTCACTTCTACCTGTTTTAGGGTTAGTAGATAGGTTGTTCTCTTAAGCACTGTAAAGTACTTACATAAGACTGAATTCACTTCTACTTGTTTTAGGGTTACATCTGCATAGGTGAGGGTATCTCATCAACGTTCTCCCAATAAGCCTCCTATTTCAAGGGTAAGATCAGATGAATGGCTGGGAACATAGGATGCAAGACAAAATTCACTTCTACCTGTTTTACGATTAGTAGATAGGTTGTTCTCTTAAGCACTGAATCCAAGTCTTGAACAAGGGGCCCCACCCTCACATTAGCCTGAGAGGGATTAAGTTTATAGGTTGGACCTTAAACCAATTGTTCAATAGTGGATCAATGAGACTTAAGAAAAATAAACAGTAATTTGATCCATTCGAGGTTACGAATAACATGTGAAGGATTAACTTATTGATCATGGTTATATTAAATGGACAAGAATATATCTATAGTGAGGGGAGTGCAACTGCGAGACTTTAGTGGAATGACCCGTTAGTTTACGAATGTTGATTAACTCGGTCTAAAAGAGTTTAACCAGTTAATCTTGAATCGTTGGAGCCCATGATATATAAGTCCATTAGGTTTCCCTGCTAGTTCATATGGAATAAACTTAGAACATTGTGATGGAATAAGTCGAATTGTTCGAATTGAGAGAAGAGAGAGAAATCAACAAGTATACCGACAAGGTGCACCTTGAGGACATGAAAGTCATGTTAAGAAAGACTGAAAAGAATTAAAACTTAATACCTATACCAACAATGTGAACCTTTTTTTTTTTTTTGTGGCTCGATTATAGGGACTTCAGAGTTAAGCGTGCTTAGCTTGAAGAAATTCTATGTTGGGTGACCTCTTGGAAATTTTCCTAGGATGCATGTGAGTGAGGAAAAGCATGCTGAAAGATTTCGTGTTGGTTTGTGAAGAGGAATTTCATTCTAATAAGTTTTTAAGAATAGTAAGGATGATGCTGCCAGGTCGCAGGATGTAGAGAATGCTGGAGATACGAATTCCAAATCCTAAGTTTAAGGTGTTACATTTTGGTTTCAAAAACTTTTGGAATTTTGTGAGAGGTATAGACGTTCATATTCGAATAGATACAAAGGTATAATATTTCCTAAACCCTAATTCTTTTAATTTAGGGTTGCAAGTTAAATAGGTGCAATTAGGGTAATTTTGTATTCCATTTTTCCACTATGCATGTCTCTTTCTAACATAGAGTATGAAGAAACTTTCTCTATCGTTGCCATGCTAAAGTGAATTAGAATAGTCTTATGCATCGACACGTTTTATGATTATGAAATTTGGCAGATGGATGTCAAGACAACTTTTTTTGAATGACAATCTTGAAGAGAGTATCTATATTACTCAATTAGAGGAGTTTATAGATCAAGATCAATAACAAAAGGTTTGTAAGATTCAAAAATCCATTTATGGATTAAAACAAACATCTAGATCCTGGAATATAAGATTTGATACTATGATCAAATCTTATGGCTTTGATACAAAAGGTTGACGAACCTTATGTTTACAAAAAAGGTCGTCAATTCCATTGTAGTATTCTTAGTCTTGTATGTAGATGATATTCTACTTATTGGAAAAGGACATAGGATTTCATACTAATATCAAGAAATGGCTAGCTATGCAATTTCAAATGAAAGTTCTGGGAAATGCACAATACATTCTTAAGATCCAAATTGTACAGAACTGCAAGAACAAAACACTAGCCATGTCTCAAGCATCTTATATAGACAAAATGTTGTCTAGATATAAAATGTAGAATTCCAAAAAGGGTATGCTATTATACATCTACGGAATTCATTTGTCAAAGGAACAATGTCCTAAGACACCTCAAGAAATTGAGGATATGAGAAAATTTCCTTTGCTTCCGCTGTTGGAAGTTTGATATATGCAATGTTGTGTACTAGATCTGACATTTTCTACTTAGTAGGGATGGTCAGTAGATATCAGTCCAATCTTGGACGTGATCACTGGACAACCGTTAAGAATGTTCTAAAATATCTTTGAAGAACAAAACACTACATTCTCGTGTATGGTACAAAAGATTTGATCCTTACTGGATACACTCATTATGATTTTCAAACTGATAAAGATGCTAGAAAGTCTACATCAGGATTAGTATTCACTCTAAATAGAAGAGTAGTAGTTTGGAGAAGCATAAAACAAACTTGTATAGTTGATTCCACAATGGAGGTAGAATACGTAGCAACTTTTGAAGCAACAACAGAAGCATTATGGCTAAGAAAATTCTTGACAAATCTGGAAGTCGTTCCAAATATGCATCTATCAATCACTTTATACTGTCACAACAGTGGTGCAGTTGCAAATTCAAGAGAACCTAAAAGCCGTAAACGGGGAAAATATCGAACGTAAGTACCATCTTATCAGGAAAATTGTATCGTGGTGACGTTGTAGTAACCCAGATTTTTTCAGAGAAACTGTGGATGCCGCCACTTTGTAGTTAGTACAAACGATGATTCTGAATCGTTCCAGTACATACATGAATGACCCGTTAGTTAACGAATGTTGATTAACTCAGTCTATAAGAATTTTGTCAATTAATCTTGAATCATTGGAGTCCATGATATATAGGTCCATTAGTTTCCCTTGCTAGCTCATATGGAATAAACTTAAAATAGTGTGATGGAATAAGTCGAATTGTTCGAATTGGGAGAAGAGAGAGAAACTGACAAGTATATGTGTTATAGCCATCGAATTTCATATTAGAAATAGAGCTTTGAGTTGTTGGGCTTTAGTATTCCATGGACATGCAATTTTGCATGGAAAATCCTTATAAATAGGGTCGTTGACCTCATTTGATGGGCTGGCTATTGAATTTGGGCTCTTGTACCAAATTGGATTTCTTTTTCTTATTTACATAGAAAAAAAAATTACCAAGCCCATTTCTTTTTCCATCTATTTCTTTCTCCCGGTACTGAGTCTTGAGGATAGTAGGTGAACCCTATTTTAGAATATATTGAAGGATGAAACGTAACTCTTTCACGGAAGTGGGGGCTCTCCACTCCTTAATAGCTCACAACTTATGTTCGTCCATTCAAATCTTTCTACATTCGATGATGTGACCCAGAAAATTGATACGCTATTTAGCAAAAACACTTTTCTCTTTCTTGAAATATAACTGATTATGTTGGAGCTTGTCAAAAGTCAAACTCTTCGACACGCTCTTCCATTTGTGCGATAGAACTTGAAGAGCTACTTCCACGTTCAAAACTACCTACTTTGGTGGTTTTATGTTCTAACGAATCAACCCTCAGCGCCAATTCATTTATGGGTAGTTTGTCTATTTAGGCATTCAATGCGTCTATTTCTCTGACTTTTTCTTTAAACATCTCAAGTTCGGTCTGGAGAAATCTTACTTCGTTTGGCAATTCTTTCATATCCAAGAATTCCTCTTCAATCTCAGTCAGTCGCTCAGATTGCAACTTTGATAGTTGTTTCATTGTCGACATAATTGCATCTCGCTTAGCCAAGGAGCTAAAAAGCTTTAATACCACTTGTCACAAAATGCAACTTTTCAAATACGGGACGGGTGATTGTGCAACACTTGTTCTAAATTGATGAACAAGGCAACCTTGTGAAATTTGAAAGTTGTGGACAAACTTGTTGTACGATGTAGCCTCGCTTCATCTTTTGAGAGAAATTGGTTTTATAAAACGTGAGAGATAAAGAAAAACAATGATAACATCCTTAAAGAAAAAATTGAATATTGTCAATTGCAAAGAAAGCTTAGATTTGCAAAAATCACAATAGGCTTAGTTGGGGATTCAATTACCATGCCTCCCCTACAATACATCTTAAACTTTTTTAGCTTTGACAACCTTGCATATGAAAATTGCGAAACGACGCACCTTAGGTCGGTGACAACAAAAGGAAAGCAGTTGACTAAACTAAGTACAAAGCATAAAGATAAAATGGTTTGAGGATATTCGAGCATGCGACCATAGGAAAATAATGCCTTGGACAAGCACACTTGTGACACTCTGCGTGCCACAATCGCAATCTTTCAAACATGGAACGGCAATTGTAGAACACTTGTTTTGCTCAGTCAATAAGTCAGTCATGTAAAATCTGAAAATCACGAACAAACTCACGATATGATATAACCTCCCTTCCCGTTCTTGAAAAAATTGTTTTATAAAATGTGAGAGAGAATATCATTAAAAACATCATTAAAGAATGCGTTGAAGACTTTCAATGGCAAATAAAAATTTGATTATAAAGAATACGATAAGACATGGTTGGGGATTCAACTATTGGGTCTCTCCTATAGTACAATTTAGACTTTTTGAGCTTTGACAGGTTTGCAAATGAAAATGTGTGACACCTCACACCCTAGGTCTATGACATAAAAAGGAAAGCAATAGACTAAACTAAATACAAGACATAAAGAAAAGGTGATTTGGGGGTATTTGGGCATGTGGCCATAGATAAACAACGCCTTAAACAAGCATGCTGGTGAGAACAGAAGCTTATAGTTAGCTCAGTATTAAGATTAAGTTATATTTGATATCTATCAATGAAATAGTAAGTTTTTCAAAGTTAACGATGTTATAACTTAAAAGTGACTATTTCATGGTTCTAGTCTTTTGTAAACTCTTTACATAGGATGTCCACACTTTCATGTCTCTAGGATTTAGGATCACATCGTTTATACTAAATACAAAGCAGACTGCATTCATTGTGTCCTGGAATAAGGTGCCTAACTGTATTCGTACAATCTATACTATTTAGGCTCTATACTTAAACTTGATCAACTTTTATGTCTCTACATAAAGTTCAAGTTTACTTAATAATAACTCGGGTCCTTAGTTTATTGGCTTTAAGATTATAGTATCAATAACGACTTTAATGAATAGATTATGATTACAACGAGTTTTAGGACATTTATTACAACATCTAGTTCTTACAACTTTTGATTCTAGAGTGTCAACTCTTGTCAACAACTCTTAAATGGGTAATCCATCGAGATGATCGATCATTGCAGCAATAGTGTTAGTGATATATATTAAACCACCAATTGTACGTCTGTAATTATCATAAAAATAATAAAACTACAAACACAATGCTTTTCTTTCGATTCTTACGTTTTCACGTAAGCTTTGGTTTCGTATATATTGCTTTCAATATGGTATTAGAGCTCATTAAGCCTAAACGGATATTTGGTTCAAGATAGGTGAAACCAAAGAGGCACCATCTTGAAGGGGCATGTTCCCACAATTGAAAAACCAAGGAAACTTAGACTCCTTATAAAATAGATGAGCTACTCCTCTCATTGCCAATTGGTATTGTGATGAAACCTCATACTTTGGTAATATATAATTAAATTTACCTTCAACCACTAGCTTAAGCTTTTGGGTGAATTTGGGGTTTAATATGGTATTAGAGCAGGTGGTCCAAAAGGTCTTATGTTCAAGTCCCTGTATTGGTGTTTCCTTCCCAATTAAAATTGATTTTCACTTGTTGGACCTTTTAGATATTTCGAACCCATAAGTGGGGGATTGTTAGTGATATATAATTAAATTTACTTTTAATCACTAGCTTAAGATTTTGGGTGGTGGTTTAATTAATAGCATCAGCTTTCTAAAAAATTTCTTCAAGGCGGGTTTCCAAGAAGCGAATTGAGTTAGGAACTTTCATTAGGTAGAGCATTTGCTCTTCAACCTTTACCAGTCGGTCCACATGGGCCTTGCCCGACTATTTTGTTATGGACATGTTTACATTTTAACCGTTAATAAGCCAACTTAGGCTATCACACCCCACCATGAGCACCTACTTGCGTGGCTCGAGATATGGCGTGAAGCCAATCGATAGCACCCACGTCAAGAACGACACATCTGACCCTTAGCTGAACTTTAAACTCTAAACAATAGCGGAAACATAACACATAAATTTTACTAAAACCAATTGGGCTAAACCTTTTTCATTTAACAACCTTAGACAAGTTTTACATAGAAAAAACGTAATCTTATTTATCTAGAACAAAACCTTATAAAACCTTCCAAAAGCTAAGTCTGATAGCACAAAAGACTAATTTATCATTAGTACAAAATAACAGGACACATACGATAACAAAATGAAATCCTTCAGTAGACAGGTAGCAGCAAGTTAGGCTTAGAGGACACGATCTCTACCTAGAAAGTGGGAAAACATTTTGAATATTATGCATTTTGAAGAGTAAACAATATGCTAGAATAAATACCTTTAAACAATAACACGCTTGAAAGACTTTTCATAACATAACTTAAATATTTTATCATAAATCCGTCATAAATCATGACTTAAGAACATGCTTGAAATCACTTTAAATAAAACATTTTCCACTCAAAGATACAAGCTCAAATCCTTGGTTTATAAATTTGTATGATCTTCTCATGTCTTGAAATAATGGTAAAATAGTACAATTAATTATCTTTTGCCAAGAAAATATCAAAAGTATACTTAAAAAACTCAAAAAATTACCAATAGCTCAACACGCAATATGACACTGCCTGACACGAATGGTGGGTGGCAGGGCCTTGGTTGGGCGCTGGCTACTGTGTGTGATCTCACAAGAGGCTTTTCATGCGTGTTGGGCATGCCCGCGTGCTAACCTCACACACAAGCACAATCGCGAGCTTTCAAACACGAGAGGCGCGATTATGTTGCACTTGTTTTACGTAGACAACAAGTTAGCTGATCAAAATCCAAAACCACAGACAAACACATGATACGATGTAGCCTCTCTTCAGGTTCTTGAGAAAATGTTTTTATAAATTGTGAGAAGAATGAAATTCAATGAAAATATCGTTAAAGCAAGCATTGAAGACTGTCAATTGCAAAGAAAAACTTTGATTGCGAAGAGTGCAACAAGGCTTGGGCAGGGATTCAACTACTATGTCCCATCTATAGTACATTTTAGACTTTTTTAGTTCTGGTAGGCTTGCATAAGAAAAAGCCAAGTCACACCCAAGGTTTATGACATAAAAAGGAAAGCAAAAAGTAAAACTAAATACAAAACATGAAAACAATGTAAATTGGGGGTGTTTGGGCATGCGGCCATAAGTAAACAGCGCCCTGGACAAGCATGCTTGTTACATTCTTCCCCACTTAAACAATTGACGTCCCTATCGATTGGCGAAGCTAGAATTCCTCGATCTTCTTCTTTCACGCTCCAAGGTCTTCAGCACATTCCTAACGTGTTTCTTCCACATGGAGGTTCTTTCACTTCAGTAGGAATTCATGTATCTTCTTCATGGGTATACCCTTCCTCACTCTCTTAGGAAGGATTTCTTCCATTTTTATTTCTTTCTGCTTTAGGTCATTAGATGACCATACACCATTGTTGCACTACTGGTCATCTGGATCTTGATGGTAAGGTTCAAGTTGCTCACATGAGCTACTAGATGATTTTTATCCATGCAGGCAACGATACCCTATAGGATGAATTTCCAATTTTCTTCAGAACTTCAACAGGCCTTCGTATTTTCTGTGAGATGCTGTTGATGTCCTCTAAATCAAATTTGCTTTGCTTTAAACTCTATTGAAGATTGGTCTTCCCGCTCAAAACTTGAGCCACATCCATCAACTAGGCCCAATTCTTTTGTCCAAAATCAACAAAATGTAGTAGATATTCCTTAAGCATACAATTGAATCTTCAGTTTGGCCATTCGTCTGAGGATGGCAACTTAAGGATATATTTAGGCGTGTCCCAAGAAGGCGAATAGTTCGGTCCAGAGAGTACCAATGAATCTACCATCCCTGTCACTCACAATGCTTGATGGAACTCCCCATAACTTCAAGACGTTCTTAAAGAACAAGTGTGCTATCAGCTTGACAGAACATAGTTTTGTAGTGGGGATGAAGGTGGCGTACTTCGAGAACCAATTGATTATAACCAAGATGCCTCAAAGACATTCACCTTTGGGATGTGTAATAAAATCCATGGATTTCGCACATTCAGGGAATTTCAATGTGTTCGACTAACTTTCCAAAGTTACTTTCTCTACTAAAGCCTGAAGCCCCGTATGCCTGCAAGAATCAGTGTTGCCAATCGACGGTTGGTTGTTTCAAGTTAAATGCAACTGATCAGCATACCATTCAAAATTTGAATTTTCAACATGACGAGTTTGTAACTTTAGTGCCCCTTGGAGAAGAAAATGAAATTCAGGGTATGTGTAATTCAGGTTTTGTTCCACAAGATAGTACAATTTAAATTATTCTCCATATGTTGCTTAATTATCTCATAAACGGTTTATTTAAACCAGGATGCAGTGCATGACAGCAACGGTCCAGTTTCTTTAGCAGAAATAGAGAACAACACGACAGCTAGTATTGCAAAATTATCCAATACTCTTGGTAATTTGGATGAGACACATTGTTCTTGCTCTAAACATAGCGCAAAGAGAGTTTGGGAAGCATCACTTTCTTCCCTGACGTCAAAGAAAGTAAAAGGAGTCAATCTGGACCATTTCCATTCCCACCTCTAACAAAAATCTTGATCCTAAAAGTGATGTATACGATACCTGCTCTCAAGGATGCTCTTTAGCCAATTCAAAGCATGAAATTTTATCAAGTATTTATCCTAAAAATCCAACCAATCAGTGTACACAAAAATTTTTGTCAAGAATTTGGAAGTGTAAATGTGGCATCAGAGGACCTCAATTCTGAAGAGCTAGAGAAGCTTCTGATTCCTTCCCTCCATTATTGATAAATAAAATTGAGGATAAGGCTTATCATATACATACCCAGTCACTGAACTTCTCCATATTCCTTAATAGGCATATCTTGCTTGGCTTATTTGGCTGCTCTACTCATGTAGGCTTTCAAAGGCGAATCTGACATCCTGCCAAAAATGATTAATCAGTTTCTTTAACTGTTGAACTTTTAGGTGTATACTAGCAAGCACCTGAAGTTTAGGGATTCAATCTTTATATTATTCTTAAGAGTTATTCAATATCCCTACTAGAATAGACAAATGAAGCTTGAAACTACCCATAATATTAATGTTGTTGTTTAATTATGACATTTTGTTATCGGTCTTTCTAACTTACGAATATCCATCTTCTGATATGTGTTCACATGCATATTTTATGGATGTAGATTTATAGTTATTTCTTTATTTATTTTATATGGCATTAGCTGTAATACTTTTTTATAAAAAATATTAATATAAATATTAAACTACCGATTCACCAAAAAGTTTTAAGCTGGTGGTTGAAAGAAAATTCAATTATAGCCTTAAGCTACTTTGGTGGACTAGAAAGTATAATTTAGAAACACTCAATCTGATCAATTTCTCTGAAGCAAGAATTAAAGTCGAAAAATCTTTGCGGATTCTGCAACTATAGAATTAAAGAGTGAGAACTGAGGAAATTTTTCCCTTAACTTTGGGGATTTTGAACCATAGAAGCTCCTGTAATAATCCAATCTGATCTATTTCAAAGTGATTTTTCCAATCCTATTGATTTATGTAGAATAAATTCAGTGATTTTAGATGTAAGGGCTCCAAAGTGATGGTCTCCCAGATACCTGAATTTTCTCAAACAGAATGCCCCATCCATCTCAAGAAATCCTTTCAAAGCACTTAGGAAGTTGGGTGATGAAGAAGAAAACCTTGTTCGACCGGAAAGAGTTTCAGCCCTTGAATCCTCGCCGGAAAAAATATTTTCAGAAGGCAAAATTCAAATTTGGTATAGTTGGCATCTCCACGTACTTAGAAGGGGAAAAGACTTCAACAAAAAAGAGAGAAAAACAGACAGTCGAAAGAAGAAAAGGCAGCCAGGCGCGACATTTTATTATCTCAAAAAAACAGCTCACCTAGCCCTCCCCAACTAGATTATTTCAAACTTAATGTATCTGCAGACATTTTAAAAGCTGACACACAGATGGCATGTATAATGAGACAAGAAGTAGACTTGGAGGCCCCTCAATTTGCTGAGTCCCTATGAGAAACAAGGTCACCCTAACTTTCAATTTTGAACAAGCAGCAGCCAGCCATTTCGTCCTTGTGTAAATCCACTCTTTTCTCAACTCACTCTAATTTGGTACATAAACAAACTCTGATCGCTCCATCTCTATATTCATCAGTACATAAAAGACGATAAGTTTATTCATGGAGAAAGTTGGATGTAAGTATGTTTTAGGAATGGTCCTTCATTTAGTAACTTTGGGAATTGTAAATATGAGGTAATGAAGTTCTATCAAGTTGAATGTTCTTGTTTATGTTGGATGAGACTGATTCTTGGATACCAGAATTAACTTGAAGTACGTGTTTGAGTTCCATTGGAGTGATTAGAGAAAAAATGTTCCTTTAAAAAGGGTATTTTTTTTATGTAGACTTTCTTTTTATTAAAATTGCTTAAAATACAATTTGAGAGTATTTCAATAGCTTTCAAAGAGTTGTCAAACACTTGTAGTTTTTCTAAAATAACATATTTTCAAAATTAATTACTGTAATAGTTAAACAAAAGATTCTTTCCCTTAGAACTTTTAAAGTTTGTCTAGTTACCTCTTAAACCTTTCAATTGTTTAATAGGTCTTTCAATTTTATGTTTTAAGTGTCTATAAATTTTGATTTTTTTTTATTTGTTAGATATAAATCTGAAGAAATGAATAAAGTAGATTTGTAAGTTTAAAATAGTTTAAAAGTTGAGAAATTAAATTTGTGGTTTAAAAAGTTGGAGTAAATAGTTTGTGTTAAGTCGGGTTGTGATATTTTATTTATTTATTTTAATAATAGAAGAGAGGGAGACGAAAACTGCAAACTGAAGGGAGAAGAAGCGGTGGCTGAATTTGTATATTTCTCCTTTCTTTTCAATTTGAGAAAATTTCTTTGCAATTCACTTTGAAAAGGAAATGAATTGTAACGACCCAACTTTTCTAGGTAAGTCGAGGTCATTAATTTTTGACAAAAGACTTTGGTTGATACAAAATGAAACGTAAGCCAATTTAAAAACAACTTTAAGTCAGGCCTGATTTTCTAATATAAAAAAAAAACTTAAAAATAATACTATTTACAAATAAAAGTTTGTAAACTAAATTTCAATACAACATCTTAAACCTCAAAAGAAACCATAAGCGGAAGCAAAATGACACGTTTCCTATGGCAATCACGCTTCCTTCCTGCCCCTCGCCGATTTGCCACCTTTATTTCCTTTGCCTGAAAATTAAACATAAGAAGGGTGAGTATAACAATACTCAGTAAGAGACCCTCTACTGGTCCCGTCAGGGGAAAATAAATTGTTAACATTTCTATTGGGACACCCTGTACAGTCGCAGTCTTTGATCCCGTAGGATGCACATTTCAGTCTAACGCCCGAGGGACGTACATATCAGTCTAGTGTTCTGCAGAAACACATATCAGTCTAATGCTCCCGAAGGTGCAGAATAAATTGGTGATCCCGTGGGACACCTACAAGGCACACATCCCAATAAAAGCTAACAATTTCCCCTCATTCCATTCAATCCATCTTTCAGTTACTTCAAAATATAAAGTTCTTTCTCTCAACGTCCTAACAGTCAACTTATCTCACTTTAGTCATATGTCTGTCAATAACATACTAATACGTCAGTCAATCAAACTATACAGTCAATACACCCCTCAGTTCACCAGCACACAGTCATACTTTAGCGTAACGTACACCCAGTCTAAACGACAATCACAAGTTCACACCTGCATCTCATACAAACACAATCTACAATTTTCGTCCTGTCCACATCCACACACATATATATATATATTCCAAGACAATCACAATATGCATTCAACACTAAGTCTACTTCAATCCATATGTGTATATATATTTTCAGTCAATCCACAGTATACATTCAACACCGAATCTACATCCATACGTGTATATATATATATCATCTAACATCTTTACTCAGTCAGAGACAATCATACAGACATACAATTCACAATCATAAGTGAGTCCAGTAGAAAATCCCTTACCTCAAAGTTAGGGAAGCTCCTTAATCAACTAACGTCCTCGAAACAATCCTAAGCAATACAATACAAAAATTCGATTACTTTCAAGATACATATCTCACTTACTTTCCTCAACGTAAGTTCCAACTCACCGAAGTATTGGCGAACTGAACCCTCAACAATTCATATATTGGTTGTGAATTTAAGGGAGCCCAACGTTACTCCCAACACCTCAACGCACGACTGTCGAACTCGCAGCAAAAATCCTAAGTGTGGGTCGGATCAGCGGTCGCCAAAGGAGACGTGGCGGCTGCCTCAAAATCGATCGACGATCTGACGCGGCGACCGGGCTTCACAAGATGTATGCATCGACGGCTTCACGGAGGTGAAGACAGACGCGGTCGGAGAGTCGCGGCAGTGCAGAAAACAGAGGAGAACGAAATGGGCGGCGGCTGGAAACAGAGGTTGCGCGGCAGGGCTTCACGAACGGCCGACGGTTGCAGCGACGGATCTGGGTTACTGCGAACTGCAAGGGTGAAGCAGAGCGGCAGCGAGGACCTGGACGGCTCGGCGATGCAGATCTGGACGACGGTTGTGAGCGGAGGCACGACAGTTACAGGTGGATGGGCGCGGGGTTTCGATCCGAAGGAGAAAAGAGAGGGTGGCGGTTGGGTTCGGCTTCGGTGAATGGAGACGGAAACAGACGAAGAGAGTCACGCGGACGACTGCTGCAAGGTTGCTTCGCGAACGGAGATGGAGAACGGAAGGGAGGGTCGCGGCGCTGGCGGAAGAAGAAAAGGGAAAAAAGAAATTTTCATTTTCTTTTCTTTTTATTTAAAAAATATATAAAATAAATATAATAAAAAATATAAATAAATATATATATATATATTTAAAATTTTCATTTTCTTTTCTTTTATTTAATAAAATGTAAAATAAATATAATAATAAAAATATAATTAAATACATATACATATTTAATTATATTAATACATTTTCAATCTTCTTTCTCCCCTTCAACATATTTAAAAAAAAAATCTTGAACAAATCGAAATAATTCTCTCAAAATAATTTACCTTCAAGTTTGGGGCGTTACATGAATATTTCTCCCTCAGGCTTATCTCTCTCTTCTTCTCAATTTATTTTCAATTTTTCTGTGTGCTTCTCACAGTGTATGCATAATCTCTCTTTCATTTTGATCTTCATCTCCATTTCAAATATCTCCCACACAAAGAAAGAAATGAGTAAAGTAACTGAGAGAGCATTTTGTTTTTCCCTTCATATGGTTGGTTACTTTTTGTCAATTAAATGAAAAGTGAAGAATAAGATAAGATTTTCTTTACCCATTTGCCATCATCATCAAAGCTATTTACCTCATTTTTGTTCACACACACACAACTTCATTTTGTTGGATTACACTCATTTGAGAAAATAGCAAAATTTTATTAGAAGAATAGCAAACATGAGCATTTCACGTGTTTTGAATTTTCATTAACCCTAAAATCTCCTCGCCTGCTTTTTAGTTAAACTGTAACTAATTTTGAAATATGCAAAATTTTAGCATAAATATTGATTTTCTCCTACATTATCTTAACACATTTTTTTCCTCCAAATATTGGATTTGTATCAAACCTTTATTTTCAAATTTTACTTTATCCAAATTTCATCGTTATTCTACTTTTATTTTTGTATTTCTATATATATATATATATATATATATATTTATAATATTTAATCTTATTTTTTCTCTTTTCCTATTCATCTTCTTCCTTTCTCTTCCTCTTCAACCTACGGCCACACCACCGTCTCTTTTCTTCCTTCTCTTTTCATTCTCCAATCAACTTCATCACCGTCTTCCACCTACACCGAACGTCAAGCAAATTTTGTCCTATCGTCGCATCACGTTAGACCGAGTCACTCTGGTTCCGTCACGCCATGTATGTTTAGATTTGAATTGTTCGGTTATTTGTTGCACCGATCCGTCTCCGTTAGAATTTGATTCTCCACAATTTGGGTAAGTTATGGAATTTACATATAGAGTGAATTGAATGGATTAAATTGTTTGTAGAAGTGATTGATTTCTCTTCAATTATGTTTAGGTCGGTTCGTTGCACTTTAGTTTGAAAAATAAGCTTAAGTAAGGTTATAAGGTAAGGGATTCTCTACTATTGGACTCACCTATAGTTCTGAATTGTGCTGTCTGTATAGTTACCTCCGATTGAGTAAAGATGTCGAAACGATTGGGACGGAACCAAGAAACCGAGTCAAGGGCATCACCGTTCGGCTTTTGTGGGCAAGACTCTTCGAGATCACTCAAATCGGACCGTCCATGGTTAGATGTGAACTTTCGAGGCCTCCGACCCCGTTCTGAGTCCGGTCGTTCCTTTCTAGGTCATTGTGCCTTTCTTCGACGTTTTGGGACGGAACCAAGAAACCGAGTCGGGCATCACCGTTCGGCTTTTGTCGGCAAGAAACTTTGAGATCACTCAGCATCAGACCGCCCAGTGGTTAGATGTGAAGTTTCGAGGCCTCCAACCCCGTTTTGAGTCCGGCCGTTCCTTTCTAGGCCATTGTGCCTTTCTTCGACGTTTTGGGACGGAACCAAGAAACTGAGTCTAGGGCATCATCGTTCAGCTTTTGTGGGCAAGAAACTTCGAGATCACTCAGAATAGACCGTCCAGTGGCTAGATGTGAACTTTTGAGGACTCCGACCCCTGTCTGAGTCCGGTCGTTCCTTTCTAGGCCATTGTGCCTTTCGTCGGCGTTTTGGGACGGAACCAAGAAACCGAGTCTGGGCCATCACCTTTCCCCTTTTGTGGGCAAGAAACTTCAAGATCACTCAGAATACGACCGCCCAGTGGTTAGATGTGAACTTCGAGGCCTCCGACCCCGTTCTGAGTCTGGTCGTTCCTTCCTAGGCCATTATGCCTTGCTCCGGCGTTTTGGGACGGAACCAAGAAACTGAGTCTAGGGCATCACCGTTCGCCTTTTGTGAGTAAGAAACTTCGAGATCACTAAGAATCGGACCACCCAGTGGCTAGATGTGAACTTTCGAGGTTTCCGACCCCTGTCTGAGTCCGGTCGTTCCTTTCTAAGCCATTGTGCCTTTCTTTGGCTTTTGGGACGGAACAAGAAACGGAGTCTGGGCATCACCGTTCGGTTGTTGTGGGCAAGAAACTTCGAGATCACTCAGAAACGGACCGCCCACTGGTTAGATGTGAACTTTCGAGCCTCGGACCCCGTTCTGAGTTGGTCGTTCCTTTCTAGGCCATTGTGCCTTTCTTCGGCGTTTGTAGACGGAACCAAGAAACCGAGTATGGGCCATCACCGTTCGGCTTTTGTAGGCAAGAAACTTTGAGATCACTCAGAATCGGCCGTCCAGTGGTTAGATGTGAACTTTCGAGGCCTCGACACCGTTCTGAGTCCGGCCGTTCCTTTCTAGGTCATTGTGCCTTTCTTCGGCATTTTGGGACGAAACCAAGAAACCGAGTCTGGGGCATCACCGTTCAGCTTTTGTGGGCAAGAATATTCAAGATCACTCAGAATCGGACCGCCAGTGGTTAGATGTGAATTTTCGAGACCTCGGACCCCGTTCTGAGTTCGGCCGTTCCTTTCTAGGCCATTGTGCCTTTCTTCGGCATTTTGAGACGAAACCAACAAACCGAGTCTAGGGCATCATCGTTCGACTTTTGTGGGCAAGCAACTTCGAGATCACTCAGAATCGGACCGTCCAGTGGCTAGATGTGAACTTTCAAGGACTCCGACCCCTGTCTGCGATCGGTCGTTCCTTTCTAGGCCACTGTGGCTTTCTTCGACGTTTTGGGACGGAACCAAGAAACCGAGTCTGGGGCATCACCGTTCGCCTTTTGTGGGCAAGAAACTTCGAGATCACTCAGAATCGGACCGCCCAGTGGCTAGATGTGAACTTTCAAAGACTCCGACCCCTGTCTGAGTCCGGTCGTTCCTTTCTAAGCCATTGTGCCTTTCTTTGGCGTTTTGGGATGGAACCAAGAAACCGAGTTTGAGGCATCACTGTTCAGCTTTTGTCGACAAGAAACTTCAAGATCACTCAAAATCGGACCGCCCAATGGTTAGATGTGAACTTTCGAGGCCTCGGACCCCGTTCTGAGTCCAGACGTTCCTTTCTAGGCCATTGTGCCTTTCGTCGGCGTTTTAGGACGAAACCAAGAAACCGAGTCTGGGCCAACACCTTTCCCTTTTTGTGGGCTTGAAATTTTGAGATCACTTAGAATCGGACCGCTCAGTGGTTAGATGTGAACTTTCGAGGCCTCCGACCCCATTCTAAGTCCGGTCGTTCCTTTCTAGGCCATTGTGCCTTTCTTTGGCGTTTTGGGACGGAACCAAGAAACCGAGTCTGGGGCATCACCGTTCGGCTTTTGTGGGCAAGAAACTTCGAGATCACTCAGAATCAACCGACTAGTGGTTAGATGTGAACTTTCGAGGCCTCCGACCCCGTTCTGAGTCTGGTCGTTCCTTTCTAGGCCATTGTGACTTTCTTCGACATTTTGGGACGGAACCAAGAAACCGAGTCTGGGGCATCACCGTTCACCTTTTGTGGGCAAGAAACTTCGAGATCACTCAGAATCGGACCGTCCAGTGGCTAGATGTGAACTTTCAAGGACTCCGACCCCTGTCTGAGTCTGGTCGTTCCTTTTTAAGCCATTGTGCCTTTCTTTGGCGTTTTGGGACGAATCAAGAAACCGAGTCTGAAGCATCACCGTTCGGCTTTTGTGGGCAAGAAACTTCGAGATCACTCAGAATTGGACCACCCAGTGGTTAGATGTGAACTTTCGAGGTCTCCGACCCCGTTCTGAGTCTGGTCGTTCCTTTCTAGGCCATTGTGCCTTTCTTCGGCGTTTTGTGACGAAACAAAGAAACCGAGTCAGGGGCATCACCGTTCGGCTTTTGTGGGCAAGAATTTTCGAGATCACTCAGAATCGCACCGCCCAATGGTTAGATGTGAACTTCTGAGGGCTTCGACCCCGTTCTGAGTCTGCTCGTTCCTTTCTAGGCCACTATGCCTTTCTTCAGTGTTTTGGGACAGAACCAAGAAACCGAGTCTAGGGCATCACCGTTCGGCCTTTGTGGGAAAGAAAGTTCGAGATCACTCAAAATTCGACCGCCACGTGGTTAGATGTGAACTTTTGAGGCCTCTGACCCCGTTCTGAGTCTGGTCGTTCCTTTCTAGGCCGTTGTGCCTTTCTTTGGGGTTTTAGGACGGAACCAAGAAACTGAGTCTAGGGCATAACCGTTCGGCTTTTGTGGGCAAGAAACTTCGAGATCACTCATAATCTGACCGCCCAGTGGTTAGATGTGAACTTTCGAGGCCTCCGACCCCGTTCTGAGTCCGGTCGTTGCATTCTAGGCCATTGTGCCTTTCTTGGTCGTTTTGCGACGGAAACAAGAATCCGGGTGTGGGGCATCACCGTTCGGGTTTTGTGGGCAAGAAACTTCGAGATCACTCAGAATCGGACCGCCCAGTGGTTAGATGTGAACTTTCGAGGCCTCCGACCCCGTTCTAAGGCTGGTCGTTCCTTTCTAGGCCATTGTGCCTTTCTTGGTTTTTGCGACGGAACAAAAGAAATCGGGTATGGGGCATCACCGTTCGGCTTTTGAGGGCAAGAAACTTCGAGATCACTCAGAATCGGACTGCCCAGTGGTTAGATGTGAACTTTCGAGTCCTCCGACCTCGTTCTAAGTCCGGTCAATCCTTTCTAGGCCCTTGTGCCTTTCTTCTGCGTTTTGGGACGGAACCAAGAAACCGAGTCTTATGGGCATCACCGTTCGACTTTTGTGGGAAAGAAACTTCGAGATCATTCAGAATAGGATCGACACGTGGTTAGATGTGAACTTTCGAGGCCTTCGACTCCGTTCTGAGTCCGGTCGTTCCTTTCTAGGCCTTGTGCCTTTCTTCGGCGTTTTGGGACGAAACCAAGAAACCGAGTTTGGGCATCACCGTTCGGCTTTTGTGGGCAAGAAACTTCGAGATCACTCATAATCGGACCGCCCAGTCGTTAGATGTGAACTTTCGAGTCCTCCGACCCTGTTCTGAGTCCGGTCGTTCCTTTCTAGGCCATTGTGCCTTTCTTGGGAGTTTTGCGACGGAACAAGAAACCGGGTATGGGCATCACCGTTCGGCTTTTGTGGGCAAGAAACTTCGAGATCACTCAGAATCGAATCGCCAGAGGTTAGATGTGAACTTTCGAGGCCTCCAACCCGTTTTGAGTCCGGTCGTTCCTTTCTAGGCCATTGTGCCTTTCTTGGAGTTTCGCGACGGAACAAAGAAACCGGCTATGTGGCATCACCGTTCGGCTTTTATGGCCAAGAAACTTTGAGATCACTCAGAATCGGACCGCCCAGTGGTTAGATATGAACTTTGAGGCCTCCGACCCCGTTCTGAGTCCGATCGTTCCTTTCTAAGCCCTTGTGCCTTTCTTTAGCGTTTTGGGACGGAACCAAGAAACCGAGTCTGGGAATCTCCGTTCGGCTTTTGTGGGCAAGAAACTTCGAGATCACTCAGAATCAGCCGTCCAGTGGTTAGATGTGAACTTCTGAGGCCTTCGACCCCGTTCTGAGTCTGCTCGTTCCTTTCTAGGCCACTATGCCTTTCTTCGGCGTTTTGGGACCGAACCAAGAAATCGAGTCGGGGGCATCACCGTTCGGCTTTTGTGGGAAAGAAACTTCGAGATCACTCAGAATCAGACTGCCACGTGGTTAGATGTGAACCTTTGAGGCCTCCGATCCCGTTCTGAGTCCGGTCGTTCCTTTCTAGGCTGTTGTGCCTTTCTTCCGCGTTTTGGGACGGAACCAAGAAACTGAGTCTGGGGCATCACCGTTCGGCTTTTGTGGGCAAGAAACTTCGAGATCACTCATAATCGGACCATCCAGTGGTTAGATGTGAACTTTCGAAGCCTCCAACCCCATTCTGAGTCCGGTCGTTGCTTTGTAGGACATTGTGCCTTTTTGGGCGTTTAGCGAGAACCAGGAAACCGGGTATGGGCATCAGCGTTCGGCTGTTGTGGGTAAGAAACTTCGAGATCACTCAGAATCAGACCGCTCAGTGGTTAGATGTGAACTTTCGAGGCCTCAGACCCTGTTCTGAGTCCGGCCGTTCCTTTCTAGGCCATTGTGCCTTTCTTGGGAGTTTTGCGACGGAACAAAGAAACCGGTATGGGGCATCACCGTTCGGCTTTTGTGGGCAAGAAACTTCAAGATCACTCAGAATCAAACCGCCGAGTGATTAGGAAATTGTGCCTTTCTTCGGCGTTTTGGGACGGAACCAAGAAACCGAGTCTGGGCATCACCGTTCGGCTTTTGTGGGCAAGAAACTTCGAGATCACTCATAATCGGACCGCCAGTGGTTAGATGTGAACTTTCGAGGCCTCCAACCCATTCTGAGTCTGATCGTTCCTTTCTAGGCCATTGAGCCTTTTTTGGCGTTTTGGGACGGAACGAAGAAACCGAGTCTAGGGCATCACCATTTGGCTTTTGTGGGCAAGCAACTTGAAGATCACACAGAATCAGACCGCTCAGTTGTTAGATGTGAACTTTCGAGGCCTCCCCCCATTCTAAGTCGGTCGTTCCTTTCTAGGTCATTGTGCCTTACTTCGGCGTTTTGGGACTGAACAAGAAACCGAGTCGGGCATCACCGTTTGGCTTTTGTGGGCAAGAAACTTTGAGATCACTCAGAATCGGACCGCCCAGTAGTTAGATGTGAACTTTCGAGGCCTCCGACCTCGTTCTGAGTCCAATCGTTCCTTTCTAGGCCATTGTGCCTTTCTTCGGCGTTTTGGGACGGAACCAAGAAATCGAGTCTGGGCATCACCGTTCGGCTTTTGTGGGCAAAAAACTTCGAGATCATTCAGAATCGGACCTTCAAGTGGTTAGATGTGAACTTTCGAGGCCTCCGACCCCATTCTGAGTCCGATCGTTCCTTTCTAGGCTATTGTGCCTTTCTTCGGCGTTTTGGGACCGAACCAAGAAACCGAGTTGGGGCATCACCGTTCGCCTTTTGTGGGCAAGAAACTTCGAGATCACTAAGAATCGGACCGCCCAGTGGTTAGATGTGAACTTTCGAGGCCTCCGATCCCGTTCTTAGTCGATCGTTCCTTTCTAGGCTATTGTGCCTTTCTTCGCATTTTGGGACGGAACAAGAAACCGAGTCTGGGCATCACCGTTCGGCTTTTGTGGGCAAGAAACATCGAGATCACTCAGACTCGGACCGCCCAGTGGTTAGATGTGAAGTTTCGAGGCCTCCGACCCCATTCTGAGTCCGGTCGTTCCTTTCTAGGCCATTGTGCATTTCTTCGGCGTTTTGGGACGAAACCAAGAAACCGAGTCTGGGGCATCACCGTTCGGCTTTTGTCGGCAAGAAACTTCGAGATCACTCAGAATCGGACCGCCCAGTGGTTAGATGTGAACTTTCGCATCCTCCGACCCCGTTCTAAGTCCGGTCGTTCCTTTCTAGGCCATTGTTCCTTTCTTCGGCGTTTTGGGATGGAACGAAGAAACCGAGTCTAGGGCATCACCGTTCGGCTTTTATGGGCAAGAAACTTCGAGATCACTCAGAATCGGACTGCCCAGTGGTTAGATATGCACTTTCGGGTCCTCCGACCCCGTTCTTACTCCGGTCGTTCCTTTCTAGGTCGTTGTGCCTTTCTTCGGCGTTTTGGGACGGAACCAAGAAACCGAGTCTGAGTCCGGTCGTTCCTTTCTAGGCGATTGTGCCTTTCTTCGGCGTTTTGGGACGGAACCAAGAAACCGAGTCTAGGGCATCACCGTTCGGCTTTTGTGGGCAAGAAACTTTGAGATCACTCAGAATCGGACCACCCAGTAGCTAGACGTGAACTTTCGGGGCCTCCGTGTTGGAATTTTTTCTCTAAAACTCGTAGTTTGTAAATCATATTCTGTTCAATAAAGCTGTTATTGAGAAATTAAATATTATAATCTTAAATCCAATAAATCAAGTTCCAAGGCTATTTTTGAATAAACTTGAACTTTATGTGTAAACATAAACGTGGATCAAGTTCGAGTATATAGCCTAAATAGTCTATAGTATATGAAATAAAGGTTGGGCGCCTTATTTAGAGAAACTATGGATGCGGCCCACTTTGTAGTACAAATGAGGTGATCCTAATCGTTCATGTAGAGACATCCTATGTAAAATGTTTACATAAGACTGAACCATGAATTAGTCTTTTTTACGTTATAACACCGTTTACTGTTTAAAACTGACTATCTCAATTGTTGATGACCTAGGTAACTTAGTCTTAATCTTGATCCTGAGTTAACTATGAACTCTTGTTCGCACGAGATTATCCTTAGATCTGCATAGGTGAGGGCAGCTCTTCATCGTTGGCCCAATAAGCCTCCCATTTCAGGGGTAAGATCGGGTGGATAGCTGGGAACATAGGGTACAAGATGGAATTCACTCCTACCCGCTTTAGGGTTAGTAGATAGGTTGTTCTCTTAAGCACTGAATCCAAGTCTTGAACAAGGGGCCCCACCCTCTCATTGGCCCGAGAGGGATTAAGTTTATAGGTTGAAGCTTAAACCAATTGTTCAATAGTGGATTAGTGGGACTTAAGGAGCAAGATGTAATCTTGGGGGTAAAACGGTATTTTGACCCAGCCAAGGTTATGAGCAACCTGTGAAGGATTAACTTACTGATTATGGTTTTATCAAATGGACACAAATATATCTATAGTTAGGGGAGTGCAACTACGGGACTTTAGTGGAATGACCCGTTAGTTAACGAATGTTGATTAACTCGGTTTAAAAGAGTTTAGCTAGTTAATCTTGAATCGTTGGAGCCCATGATCTATAGGTCCATTAGGTTCCTCTGCTAGCTCATATGGATTAAACTTAGAACATGGTGATGAAAAATAAGTCGAATTGTTCGAATTGGGAGAAGAAAGGGAAACCGACAAATATAGTGATATAGTCGTCGGTCTTCTAATTAGAAATAGAGCTTTATGTTTTACATACTATAAGTATGAATGCGGATTCATACTAAGAAGCTCGGAATTGATGGAATTGGTCAAAAATAGTAAAAAGTCAAAATTTTGACTTTTGACTTTGAAAAGTCAAACTTTGACCGCCCTTATATTCAAATGTGATTTGAATTTTGGACAAATGAATGCGGATTCATGCTCGGGAGGTTGGAATTAGTCAAGACGGACAAAATGGTAAAAAGTCAAAATATTGACTTTTGACTAAGAAAAGTCAAAGTTTGACTTTTGACTAGAAATATCTAATGACCATTTTACCCTTGGACTAAGTTAGTGGGAAAATCCAACATTTTGTTCTAATTATTGTAATTAGCCTTGTTAATGGCTTATTTTTATTGTTGCAAAGTGTTTGTAATTTTTTTTAAAATAAAAAAAAGTCATTAGAGTTGAAGTTAGGCTGTAATTGGTTCAACCGGGTGAGAGAAGTGAAAAAAAATGAAGAAAAGAAGGTCACAGACCCGAAAACCCGGCCTTGACCCGCCTGCGCCCGCGCGCCCGCCTGCGCCTGACCTGTGTGCGCCTGGGCCTGTTTAGTTAATTGGCCCGGTTCAAGCCAATAAATTTGGTTTTTGGGCCGGTTCGAAGTTTTTGGGAGTGGTTCTGTACTACACCAAATTAATTATGTAATAATTTAGTACTTAGCTTAATTTAGGAGCCAAAAATCAGTCCATTTTAGGGTGTTTTTTTTATTTATGCATGTGATGTATGATTAAATTACTTTAAATTTGTATGTGCATTTTGAATGTCATATAGATTTAAAATCCAACCATAGGTTAACATGTTCATGCATTAAAATGTATGATATAAAGGTTATATTGTATTGTATGCATGTTAATTGATTAATATGGAAATTAATTAATATGATTAATTAATTATTTAATTAATTAAGTTATTCTTGATTAAATATGATTTAATCAAATTAATTAATTATTGTTTGATTTAATTTAATTAAATATGATTTAATTAAAAATGATTTAATTAAATTAAAAATTAAATATGATTTAATTAAAGTTAAATAAATTAAAATCCATATTAATTGATTGTTTTTATAAGGTTATATATTGATAAAATGATTGATTAAGTCTAAAATTAATTAATTATTGTTTTTACAAAAGGCTCACCTGGTTCAATCTTGTCAACAAGTCAGATAAGATGACTAAGGCTGGAGGTTCTTAAGTTGACGGTTTACGGAACACCTCCTACCTGGAGATCGTAATCAGTTCTTGAGCCTAGTTAACCTAGTTTTATGAGCATTCGTGAGAGGTGTGAGGTAATAAAAATGGTTTATCACCTAGACATCATAGGTTAAAATCCTGTATAATGGTTATACTTGGACGTTTTATCTAGACTTAAAGATTTGTTTAAGTTAGCCTAAATATAAATCTTGAAGCTTGGATTACCCTATTTTTTTTCTTCTTTAGAACACTTCAACTAGAGAAAAATAAATGTATTTTAGCTCTAGTGTCCCTAAGAGTTCACACTGTGAGGTCCATGCAGGGCTTTGTGCTGTGCATAGGAGCGGACTCCCTTCGGAGAGTGTTTGCATGGATCAAAATCAAGGTGAATAGGGGAAGTAGTTCATAGTAAGTGGGTGAGGGATTTGTGGCAGCACATCCCACGGTCTCTTCCATTAGGTCGCACCGTGAGATTTCTATAATATGCCTACTTGTCTGCCCTGGAGCGACGTTCCCTTCGGAGGGTTGTATTATAGGATTCGGAACACCGCGAACTCCAAATCTGGATAGGTTTTCTTAGATTAGTTTTCATAAATGATTCTAATCTATGAAGTCTGAAAATGGTGGGTAACACTTACAAGAATTACTAAGTTGTTAGTATATTCTTGACTAAAGTAGCGATAACTAAGTGCTATAAAGAATAAGCAGTTATTCTAGAGATAGCATCTAGTCAAGATTGTCTTGGTTCAAAGGAGGAATAATCAACTACCCTTCGGAGAAGGTTGTTTTAAACCTTTGAAATATTGTTGCAAAATACAAATAATGAAAGGGTACATTATTAGTAATTGCTAAATTAGATTGGATATTTTTTATGATTATAGTTTTTTCCTAAAAAGAATATGTTTGTTTTTAGCATGAATAGCTCAATAGTTCAACTTTTAGCTTTCGAAAAACTTAATGGCGATAATTATGCGGCTTGGAAATCAAATCTTAACACAATACTAGTGGTTGACGATTTAAGATTTGTCTTAACTGAGGAATGTCCTCAAAACCCTGACTCTAATGCTAACCGAACTAGTCGGGATGCATATGATCGATGGATAAAAGCTAATGAAAAAGCCCTGTCTACATTCTTGCCAGCATGTCTGATGTATTGGCAAAGAAACATGAATCCTTAGCCACGGCTAAAGAGATTATGGATTCATTAAGGGGAATGTTTGGGCAATCAGAATGGTCCTTAAGACAGAGGCAGTCAAATACATTTACACTAAGCGTATGAAGGAAGGGACCTCTGTTAGAGAACATGTTCTGGACATGATGATGCACTTCAACATCGCTGAAGTGAATGGTGGTCCCATCGAAGAGGTTAATCAAGTTAATTTTATCTTAGAGTCTCTTCCGAAGAGCTTCATTCCATTCCAAACGAATGCGTCTTTGAACAAGATAGAATTTAACTTGACAACCCTTCTGAATGAACTCCAGCGATTCCAAAACCTTACTATGGGTAAAGGAAAACAAGTGGAAGCAAATGTTGCTACCACAAAAAGAAAATTTATAAGAGGATCGTCCTCTAAAACCAAAGATGGACCCTCAAAACCTAATGCTCAAATAAAAAAGAAGGGAAAGGGAAAGACTCCCAAACAGAACAAGGGTAAGAAAGGTGCAGAAAAAGGTAAGTGTTACCATTGTGGCCAAAACGGGCACTCGTTAGGAACATGCCCAAAATACCTTGCAGAAAAAAAGGCAGAGAAGGAAACACAAGGTAAATATGATTTACTAGTTGTAGAAACATGTTTAGTGGAATATGAAAATTGTACCTGGATACTAGATTCAGGAGCCACTAACCATATTTGCTTCTCATTTCAGGAAAATAGTTCTTGGAAAAAGCTTTCAGAAGGCGAGATCACTCTCAAGGTTGGAACAGGAGAGATGGTCTCAGCTAGAGCAGTGGGAGATTTAAAGTTGTTTTTAGAGATAGATATGTCATACTTAAGAATGTCTTATATGTACCTCAAATGAAAAGAAATTTAATATCTATCTCTTGTATTTTGGAACAAATGTATAGAATATCTTTTGAAATTAATGAAGCGTTCGTTTTCTATAAAGGTATTCTAGTTTGTTGCCATACTTGAAGACAACTTATATAAGTTAAGACCAACCAAGCAAATTTTGTCTTAAATACTGAAATATTCAGAACAGCTGAAACTCAGAATAAAAGACAAAAAGTTTCTTCTAATGCCTATTTATGGCACTTAAGACTTGGTCACATAAATCTCAATAGGATTGGGAGATTGGTTAAAAGTGGGCTTCTAAGTCAGTTAGAAGATAACTCTTTACCTCCTTGTGAATCTTGTCTTGAAGGAAAAATGACCAAGAGATCTTTTACTGGAAAAGGTCTTAGAGCCAAAGGACCCTTAGAGCTCGTACATTCGGACCTTTGTGGACCACTGAATGTCAAAGCTCGAGGTGGATATGAATATTTCATTAGCTTCATTGATGATTATTCAAGGTATGGTCATATTTACCTAATACATCATAAGTCTAATAGTCTTGAAATGTTCAAAGAATATAAGGCTGAAGTAGAAAACGAATTTGGTAAAACAATAAAAATACTTCGATCAGATCGAGGTGGAGAGTATATGGACTTACGATTCCAAGACTATTTAATAGAAAATGGAATCCAGTCACAACTCTCTGCACCTAGTACGCCTCAACAGAACGGTGTATCAGAAAGAAGAAACCGGACCTTGTTAGACATGGTTCGCTCTATGATGAGTTTTTCTCAGATGCCAGATTCTTTTTGGGATATGCTTTAGAAACAACTGCTTATATTTTGAATAATGTTCTCTCTAAAAGTGTTTCAGAAACACCTTATGAGCTATGGAAAGGGCGTAAAGGAAGTTTACGTTATTTTAGAATTTGGGGTTGTCCAGCACACGTGTTGGTACAATCCTAAGAAATTGGAACATCGTTCAAAATTATGCTTTTTCATAGGTTATCCAAAAGAATCAAGAGTTTGTTTGTTTTATGATCCTCAAAAAAATAAAATATTTGTGTCAAAAAATGCCACTTCTTAGAGGAAGACCACATAAGGGATCATCAACCTCGTAGTAAACTAGTATTAAAAGAAATTTCCAAAAGTGCTATAGATAAACCTAGTTCATCCACTAAAGTAGTTGATAAGACTAGGAAATCTGGTCAATCACATCCTTCTCAACAGTTGAGAGAGCCTCGACGTAGTGGGAGGGTTGTTCATCAGCCTGATCGCTATTTGGGTTTAATTGAAACTCAAGTCGTCATACCTGACGATGGCATAGAGGATCCATTAACCTATAAACAGGCAATGAAAGATGTAGATCGTGACCAATGGATCAAAGCCATGGACCTCGAAATGGAGTCTATGTACTTTAATTCTGTCCGGACTCTAGTAGATCAACCAAATGACGTAAAACCTATTGGTTGTAAATGGATCTACAAGAGAAAACGAGACCAAACCGGTAAAGTACAGACTTTTAAGGCTCGACTTGTGGCAAAGGGTTATACCCAGAGAGAGGGAGTAGACTATGAGGAAACTTTCTCTCCCGTTGCCATGCTAAAGTCAATTAGAATACTCTTATCCATCACCACTTTTTATGATTATGAAATTTGGCATATGGATGTCAAGACAGCTTTTTGAACGGTAATCTTGAAGAGAGTATCTATATGTCTCAACCAGAGGGGTTTATAGAACAAGATCAAGAACAAATGGCTAGCTATGCAATTTCAAATGAAAGATCTGGGAGATGCACAATACGTTCTCGGATCCAAATTATTCGAAACCGTAAGAACAAAACACTAGCCATGTCTCAAGCATCTTACATAGACAAAATGTTGTCTAGATATAAAATGCAGAATTCTAAAAAGGGTCTGCTGCCGTACAGATATGGAATTCATTTGTCAAAGGAACAATGTTCTAAGACACCTCAAGAAGTTGAGGATATGAGAAATATTCCCTATGCTTCCGCTGTTGGAAGTTTAATGTATGCAATGTTATGTACTAGACCTGCCATTTGCTATTCAGTAGGGATGGTCAGTAGGTATCAATCCAATCCTGGACGTGATCACTGGACAGCCGTTAAAAACATTCTAAAATATCTTCGAAGAACAAAAGACTACATGCTCATGTATGGTACAAAGATCTGATCCTTACTGGATACACTGATTCAGATTTCCAAACTGATAAAGATGCTAGAAAGTCTACATCAGGATCAGTATTTACTCTAAATGGAGGAGCAGTAGTTTGGAGAAGCATAAAGCAAACTTGTATAGCTGATTCCACAATGGAAGCTGAATACGTAGCGGCTTGTGAAGTAGCAAAAGAAGTAGTATGGCTAAGAAAATTCTTGACAGAATTGGAAGTCGTTCCAAATATGCATCTACCAATCACTTTATACTGTGACAACAGTGGTGCAGTTGCAAATTCAAGAGAACCTAGAAGCCATAAAAGAGGAAAGCATATTGAACGCAAGTACCATCTTATCAGGGAAATTGTACATCGTGGTGACGTTGTAGTAACCCAGATTTCTTCTAGCCAAACATTGCTGATCCTTTTACAAAAGCCCTCACGGCTAAAGTGTTTGAGGGTCACCTACACAGTTTAGGTCTACGATGTTTGTAAGCTAGGACAAGTGGGAGACTTATTGGCCATGTGCCCTAGTTTCTCTCATACCACTATGAGTTTTAGTCCAAGTGGGAGTTTGTTGGAATTTTTTGTCCTAAAACTTGTAGTTTGTAATCATATTCTGTTTCAATAAAGTTATTATTGAGAAATTAAATATTATAATCCTAAATCCAATAAATCAAGTTCCAAGGCTATTTTTTGAATAAACTTGAACTTTATGTGTAAACATAAACGTGGATCAAGTTCGAGTATATATAGCCTAACTAGTCTATAGTATATGAATAAAGGTTGGGTGCCTTCTTTAGAGAAACTATGGTGCGGCCCACTTTGTAGTACAAACGAGGTGATCCTAATCGTTCATGTAAAGACATGAAAGTGGGGGCATCCTATGTAAACTATTTACATAAGACTGAACCATGAATTAGTCTTTTTTAGGGGCATCACCGTTCGGCTTTTGTGGGCAAGAAACTTCGAGATCACTCAGAATCGGACCGCCCAGTGGTTAGATATGAACTCTCGGGGCCTCCGACCCCGTTCTTAGTCCGGTCGTTCCTTTCTAGGCCATTGTGCCTTTCTTCGGCGTTTTGGGACGGAACCAAGAAATCGAGTATGGGGCATCACCGTTCGGCTTTTGTGGGCAAGAAACTTCGAGATCACTCAGAATCGACCGTCCAGTGGTTAGATGTGAACTTTCGGGGCCTCCGACCCCGTTCTGAGTCCGGTCGTTCCTTTCTAGGCCATTGTGCCTTTCTTCGGCGTTTTGGGACGAAACAAGAAACCGATATGGGGCATCACCGTTCGGCTTTTGTGGGCAAGAAACTTCGATATCACTCAAATCGGACCGCCCAGTGGTTAGATGTGAACGCTCGGGCCTCCGACCCCGTTCTGAGTCCGGTCGTTTTTTTCAGGCCATTGTGCCTTTCTTTCGCGTTTTGGATGAAACCAAGAAAACGAGTATGGGGCATCACCGTTCGGCTTTTGGGGCAAGAAACTTCGAGATCACTCAAAATTGGATCACCTAGTGGTTAGATGTGAACTTTCAGGGCCTCCGACCCCGTTCTGAGCCCGGTTGTTCCTTTTTAGGCCATTGTGCCTTTCTTCGGCGTTTTGGGACGGAACCAAGAAACCGAGTGTGGGGCATCACCGTTCGGATTTTATGGGCAAGAAACTTCGAGATCACTCAGAATCAGACCGCCTAGTGGTTAGATGTGAACTCTTGGGGCCTCCGACCGCGTTTTGAGTCCGGTCGTTGCTTTCTAGGCCATTGTGCCTTTCTTCTACGTTTTGGGACGGAACCAAGAAACCGAGTGTGGGACATCACCGTTCGGATTTTGTGGACAAGAAACTTCGAGATCACTCAGAATCGGACCCCCAGTTTAGATGTGAACTTTTGAGGGCCTTCACCCGTTCTGAGTCCGATAGTTCCTTTCTCGGCCATTGTGCCTTTCTTCGGCGTTTTGGGATGCAACCAAGAAACCGAGTATGGGGCATCACCGTTTGGCTTTTGTGGGCAAGAAACTTTGGGATCACTCAGAATTGGACCGCCTAGTGGTTAGATGTGAACTTCGAGGCCTCCGACCCCGTTCTGAGTCCGGTAGTTCCTTTCTAGGCCATCGTGCTTTCTTCGCGTTTTGGACGGAACCAAGAAACCGAGTGTGGGGCATCAACGTTCGGCTTTTGTGGGCAAGAAAATTCGAGATTACTTAGAATCGGACCGCCCAGTGGTTTGATGTGAACTTTCGGGGCCTCCGAACTTGTTCTGAGTCCAGTCGCTCCTTTCTAGGCCATCGTGCCTTTCTTCGACGTTTTTTGACGGAACCAAGAAACCGAGTATGGGCCATCACCGTTCATCTTTTGTGGGCCAGAAACTTCGAGATCACTCAGAATCGGACCGCCCAGTGGTTAGATATAAACTTTCGAGGCCTCTTACCCCGTTCTGAATCCGGTCGTTCCTTTCTTGGCCATTGTGCCTTTCTTCGACGTTTTGGGACGGAACCAAGAAACCGAGTATGGGGCATCACCGTTCGGCTTTTATGGGCAAGAAACTTCGAGATCACTCAGAATCGGACCGCCCAGTGGTTAGATGTGAACTTTCGAGGCCTCCGACCCCGTTCTAAGTATTGTCGTTCCTTTCTAGGCCATTGTGCCTTTCTTTAGGGTTTTGAGGCGGAATCGAGAAACAGAGTCTGGGCATCACCGTTCGGCTTTCGTGGGCAAGAAACTTTGAGATCATTCAGAATTGGACCACCCAGTAGCTAGATGTGAACTTTGGAGGCCTCCATCCCCGTTCTAAGTCCGGTCGTTCCTTTCTAGGCCATTGTGCCTTTCTTCAGCGTTTTGGGACGAAACCGAGAAACCGAGTCTGGGTCATCACCTTTCGGCTCTATTGGGCAAGAAACTTTGAGAACACTCAGAATCGGACCACTCAGTAGCTAGATGTGAACTTTCAGGCCTCCGACCCTATTCTAAGTCTGGTCGTTCCTTTCTAGGCAATTGTGCCTTTCTTTGGCGTTTTGGGACGGAACCGAGAAACCGAGTCTAAGGCATCACCGTTCGGCTTTCGTAGGAAAGAAACTTCGAGATCACCCAGAATCGAACCACCCAGTAGCTAGATGTGAACTTTCGAGGCCTCCGACCCCGTTCTAAGTCGGGTCGTTTCTTTTTAGGCCATTGTGCCTCTCTTCGGCGTTTTGATTGGAACTTTCGAGGCATCGACTTTTGTGGACACGAAACTTTGAGACCACTCAGAATCGGACCACCCAGTAGCTAGACGTGAACTTTCGAGGCCTCCGACCCCGTTCTATGTTCGGTCGTTCCTTTCTAGGCCATTATGCCTCTCTTTCGGCGTTATGGGACGGAACAAAGAAACCGAGTCTGGGGCATCACCGTTTGGCTTTTGTGGGTAAGAAACTTCGAGACCACTCAGAATCGAACCACCCAGTAGCTAGAGGTGAACTTTCGAGGCCTCCGAACCCGTTCTATGTTCGGCCGTTCCTTTCTAGGCCATTGTGCCTCTATTTCTGCGTTTTGGGACGGAACCAAAAAACCGAGTCTTGGGCATCACCGTTTGGCTTTTGTGGGCAAGAAACTTTGAGACCACTCATAATCGGATCACCCAGTAGCTAGACGTGAACTTTCGAGGCCCTGACCCCGTTCTAAGTTCGGTCGTTCCTTTCTAGGCCATTGTGCCCTTCTTTCGGCGTTTTTGGACGAAACCAAGAAACTGAGTCTAGGCATCACCGTTCGGCTTTTGTGGGAAAGAAACTTCGACACCACTCAGAATCGGACCATCCAGTAGCTAGACGTGAACTTCCGAGGCCTCCGACCCAGTTCTAAGTCTGGTCGTTCCTTTCTAGGCCATTGTGCCTTTCTTTCGGCGTTTTGGGACGGAACCAAGAAACCGAGTCTTGGGCATCACCGTTAAGCTTTTGTGGTAAAGAAACTTTGAGACCACTCAGAATCGGACCACCCAGTAGCTAGACGTGAACTTTCGAGCACACTCGACCCCATTCTAAGTCCGGCTTGTTCCTTTCTAGGCCATTGTGCCTCTCTTTCGCCGTTTTGGCAAAGAACCAAGAAACCGAGTCTGGGCATCACCGTTTGGCTTTTGTGGGTAAGAAACTTCGAGACCACTCAGAATCGGACCACCCAGTAGCTAGACGTGAACTTTCGAGGCCTTCGACACCGTTCTAAGATTGGTCGTTCCTTTCTAAACCATTGTGCCTCTCTTTCGGCGTTTTGGGACGGAACCAAGAACCGAGTCTGAAACATCACCGTCCGGCTTTTGTGGGCAAAAAACATCGAGACCAATCAGAATCGAACCACCGAGTAGCTAGACGTGAACTTTCGAGCCCTCTGAACCCGTTCTAAGTTCGGTCGTTCCTTTCTAGGCCATTGTGCCACTCTTTCGGCGTTTTTGGACGGAACCAAGAAACCGAGTTTGGGGCATCACCGTTCGGCTTTTGTGGGCAAGAAACTTTGAGACCACTTAGAATCGGACCACCCAGTAGCTAGACGTGAACTTTCGAGGCCTCCGACCCCGTTCTAATTCTGGTCGTTCCTTTCTTGGCCATTGTGCCTCTCTTTCGTCGTTTTGGCAAGGAACCAAGAAACCGAGTCTGGGCATCACCGTTTGGCTTTTGTGGGCAAGAAACTTCGAGACCACTCAGAATCGGACCACCCAGTAGCTAGACGTGAACTTTCGAGGCCTTCGACTCCATTCTATGTTTGGTCGTTCCTTTCTAAACCATTCTGCCTCTCTTTCGGCGTTTTGGGACGGAACAAAGAACCGAGTCTGGAACATCACCGTCCGGGTTTTGTGGGCAAAAAACATCGAGACCAATCAGAATCGGACCACCGAGTAGCTAGACGTGAACTTTCGAGGCCTCCGACCCCGTTCTAAGTTCGGTCTTTCCTTTCTAGGCCATTGTGCCTCTCTTTCGGCGTTTTTTGACGCAACCAAGAAACCAAGTCTAAGGCATAACCGTTCGGCTTTTGTGGGCAAGAAACTTCGAGACCTCTTAGAATCGGATCGCTCAGTTTGCTAGACATGAACTTTCGAGGGCTCCGACCCCGTTCTAAGTTCGGTCGTTCCTTTCTAGGCCATTGTACCTTTCTTTTGGCGTTTTGGGACGGAACCAAGAAACCGAGTCCGGGGCATCACCGTTCGGCTTTTGTGGGCAAGAAACTTCGAGACCGCTCAGAATCGGACCACCAAGTAGCCAGACGTAAACTTTGGAGGCCTCCGACCACGTTCTATGTCCGGTCGTTCCTTTCTAGGCCATTGTGCCTTTCTTTCGGCGTTTTGGGACGGAACCAAGAAACCGAGTCTGGGGCATCACCGTTCAGCTTTTGTGGGCAAGAAACTTCGAGATCGCTGAGAATAGGACCACCCAGTAGCCAGACGTGAACTTTCGAGGCCTCCGACCTCGTTCCAAGTCCGATCGTTCCTTTCTAGGCCATTGTGCCTTCCTTTCGGTGTGTTGGGACGGAACCAAGAAACCGAGTCTAGGGCATCAGCGTTCGGCTTTTGTGGGCAAGAAACTTCGAGACCACTTAGAATCGGACCACCAAGTAGCCAGACGTGAACTTTCGAGGCCGCCGACCCCGTTTTAAGTTCGGTCGTTCCTTTCTAGGCCACTCTGCCTTTCTTTCGGCGTTTTGGGACGCAACCAAGAAACCGAGTCTAGGGCATCACCGTTCGGCTTTTGTGGGCAAGAAACTTCAAGACCACTCAAAATCGGACCACCCAATACCGAGACGTGAACTTTCGAGGCCACCGACCCCGTTCTAACTCCAGTCGTTCCTGTCTAGGCCATTGTGCCTTTCTTTCGGCGTTTTCGGACGGAACCAAGAAACCGAGTCTAGGGCATCACCGTTCGGCTTTTGTGGGCAAGAAACTTTGAGACCACTGAGAATCAGATAACCCAGTAGTTAGACGTGAACTTTCGAGGCCTCCGACCCCGTTCTAAGTCCAGTCGTTCCTTTCTAGGCCATTGTGCCTTTCTTTCGGCGTTTTGGGACGGAACCAAGAAACCGAGTCTGAGGCATCACCGTTCGGCTTTTGTTGGCAAGAAACTTCGAGACCACTCAGAATCGGACCACCCAGTAGCCAGACGTGAACTTTCGAGGCCTCCGACCCCGTTCTAAGTCCGATCGTTCCTTTTAAGGCCATTGTGCTTTTCTTTCGGCGTTTTGGGACGGAACCAAGAAACCGAGTCTGGGGCATCTCTGTTAGGCTTTTGTGGGCAAGAAACTTCGAGACCACTTAGAATCAAACAAACTAGTAGCCAGACGTGAACTTTCGAGTCCTCCGACCACGTTCTAAGTCTGGTCGTTCCTTTCCAGGCCATTGTGCCTTTCTTTCGACGTTTTGGGACCGAACCAAGAAACCGATTCTGAGGCATCACCGTTCGGCTTTTGTGGGCAAGAAACTACGAGACCACTCAGAATCGGACTACCCAGTAGCCAGACCTGACATTTCGAGGCCTCCGACTCCGTTCTAAGTCCGGTCGTTCCTTTCCAGGCCATTGTGCCTTTCTTTCGGCGTTTTGGGATGGAACCAAGAAACCGAGTCTGGGGCATCACCGTTCGGCTTTTGTGGGCAAGAAACTTCGAGACCACTCAGAATCGGACCACCAAGTAGCCAGACGTGAACTTTCGAGGCCTCCGACCCCGTTCTAAGTCCGGTCGTTCCTTTCCAGGCCATTGTGCCTTTCTTTCGACGTTTTGCGATAGTACCAAGAATCCGAGTATGGGGCATCACCGTTCGGCTTTTGTGGGCAAGAAACTTCGAGACCACTCAGAATCGAGCCACCCAGTAGCAAGACGTGAACTTTCGAGGCCTCCGACCCCGTTCTACGTCCGGTCGTTCCTTTCCAGGCCATTGTGCTTTTCTTTCCAGGCTTCAACGATTCAAGATTAACTAGCTAAACTCTTTTAAACCGAGTTAATCAACATTCGTTAACTAACGGGTCATTCCACTAAAGTCCCGTAGTTGCACTCTCCTCACTATAGATATATTTGTGTCCATTTGATAAAACCATAATCAGTAAGTTAATCCTTCACAGGTTGCTCGTAACCTTGGCTGGGTCAAAATACCGTTTTACCCCCAAGATTACATCTTGCTCCTTAAGTCCCACTAATCCACTATTGAACAATTGGTTTAAGGTTCAACCTATAAACTTAATCCCTCTCGGGCCAATGAGAGGGTGGGGCCCCTTGTTCAAGACTTGGATTCAGTGCTTAAGAGAGCAACCTATCTACTAACCCTAAAGCGGGTAGGAGTGAATTCCATCTTGTACCCTATGTTCCCAGCTATCCACCCGATCTTACCCCTGAAATGGGAGGCTTATTGGGCCAACGCTGATGAGCTGCCCTCACCTATGCAGATCTAAGGATAATCTCGTGTGAACAGGAGTTCATAGTTAACTCAGGATTAAGACTAAGTTACCTAGGTCATCAATAATTGAGATAGTCAGTTTTAAACAGTAAACGGTGTTATAACGTAAAAATGACTAATTCATGGTTCAGTCTTATGTAAACATTTTACATAGGATGCCCCCACTTTCATGTCTCTACATGAACGATTAGGATCACCTCGTTTGTACTACAAAGTGGGCCGCATCCATAGTTTCTCTAAATAAGGCGCCCAACCTTTATTTCATATACTATAGACTATTTAGGCTATATACTCGAACTTGATCCACGTTTATGTTTACACATAAAGTTCAAGTTTATTCAAAAAATAGCCTTGGAACTTGATTTATTGGATTTAAGATTATAATATTTAATTTCTCAATAACAACTTTATTGAAGAAATATGATTTACAAACTACGAGTTTTAGGACAAAAAATTCCAACAAACTCCCACTTGGACTAAAATTCCTAGTGGTATGAGAGATGTGGTGTGAGAGAATATATATGAAACTAGGGCACATGGCCAATAAGTCTCCCACTTGTCCTAGTTTACAAACATCGTAGACCTAAACTGTGTAGGTGACCCTCAAACACTTTAGCCATGAGGGCTTTTGTAAAATGATCAGCTTCCATTGTGGAATCAGCTATACAAGTTTGCTTTATGCTTCTCCAAACTACTGCTCCTCCATTTAGAGTAAATACTGATCCTGATGTAGACTTTCTAACATCTTTATCAGTTTGGAAATCTGAATCAGTGTATCCAGTAAGGATCAGATCCTTTGTACGATACATGAGCATGTAGCTGTAGATATTTTTAATAACGGCTGTCCAGTGATCACGTCCATGATTGGATTGATACCTACTGACCATCCCTACTGAGTAGCAAATGTCAGGTCTAGTACATAACATTGCATACATTAAACTTCCAACAGCGGAAGCATAGGGAATATTTCTCATATCCTCAACTTCTTGAGGTGTCTTAGGACATTGTTCCTTTGACAAATGAATTCCATATCTGTACGGCAGCAGACCCTTTTTGGAATTCTGCATTTTATATCTAGACAACATTTTGTCTATGTAAGATGCTTGAGACATGGCTAGTGTTTTGTTCTTACGGTTTCGAACAATTTGGATTCCGAGAACGTATTGTGCATCTCCCAGATCTTTCATTTGAAATTGCATAGCTAGCCATTTCTTGATATCAGTAAGATATCCTACGTCATTTCCAATAAGTAGAATATCATCTACATATAAGACTAAAAAATGCTATAATGGAATTGACGACCTTTTGTAAACACAAGGCTCGTCAACATTTTGTTCAAAGCCATAAGATTTTGATCGCAATATCAAATCTTATATTCCAGGATCTAGAAGCTTGTTTTAATCCATAAATGGATTTTTTAAGCTTACAAACCTTTTGTTCTTGATCTTGTTTTATAAACCCCTCTGGTTGAGACATATAGATACTCTCTTCAAGATTACCGTTCAAAAAAGCTGTCTTGACATCCATCTGCCAAATTTCATAATCATAAAAAGTGGCGATGGATAAGAGTATTCTAATTGACTTTAACATGGCAACGGAGAGAAAGTTTCCTCATAGTCTACTCCCTCTCTCTAGGTATAACCCTTTGCCACAAGTCGAGCCTTAAAAGTCTGTACTTTACCGGCATGGTCTCGTTTTCTCTTGTAGATCCATTTACAACCAATAGGTTTTACGTCATTTGGTTGATCTACTAGAGTCCAGACAGAATTAAAGTACATAGACTCCATTTCGAGGTCCATGGCTTTGATCCATTGGTCACGATCTACATCTTTCATTGCCTGTTTATAGGTTAATGGATCCTCTATGCCATCGTCAGGTATGACGACTTGAGTTTCAATTAAACCCAAATAGCGATCAGGCTGATGAACAACCCTCCCACTACGTCGAGGCTCTCTCAACTGTTGAGAAGGATGTGATTGACCAGATTTCCTAGTCTTATCAACTACCTTAGTGGATGAACTAGGTTTATCTATAGCACTTTTGGAAATTTCTTTTAATACTAGTAGTTTACTACGAGGTTGATGATCCCTGATGTGGTCTTCCTCTAAGAATGTGGCATTTGTTGACACAAATATTTTATTTTCTTGAGGATCATAAAACAAACCACCTCTTGATTCTTTTGGATAACCTATGAAAAAGCATAATTTTGAACGATGTTCCAATTTCTTAGGATTTTGTACCAACACGTGTGCTGGACAACCCCAAATTCTAAAATGACGTAAACTTCCTTTACGCCCTTTCCATAGCTCATAAGGTGTTTCTGAAACACTTTTAGAGGGAACATTATTCAAAATATAAGCAGCTGTTTCTAAAGCATATCCCAAAAAGAATCTGACATCTGAGAAAAACTCATCATAGAGCGAACCATGTCTAACAAGGTCCAGTTTCTTCTTTCTGATACACCGTTCTGTTGAGGTGTACTAGGTGCAGAGAGTTGTGACTGGATTCCATTTTCTATTAAATAGTCTCGGAATCGTAAGTCCATATACTCTCCACCTCGATCTGATCGAAGTATTTTTATTGTTTTACCTAATTCGTTTTCTACTTCAGCCTTATATTCTTTGAACTTTTCAAGACTATTAGACTTATGATGTATTAGGTAAATATGACCATACCTTGAATAATCATCAATGAAGCTAATGAAATATTCATATCCACCTCGAGCTTTGACATTCATTGGTCCACAAAGGTCCGAATGTACGAGCTCTAAGGGTCCTTTGGCTCTTAGACCTTTTCCAGTAAAAGATCTCTTGGTCATTTTTCCTTCAAGACAAGATTCACAAGGAGGTAAAGTATTATTTTCTAACTGACTTAGAAGCCCACTTTTAACTAATCTCCCAATCCTATTGAGATTTATGTGACCAAGTCTTAAGTGCCATAAATAGGCATTAGAAGAAACTTTTTGTCTTTTATTCTGAGTTTCAGCTGTTCTGAATATTTCAGTATTTAAGACAAAATTTGCTCTGGTTGGTCTTAACTTATATAAGTTGTCTTCAAGTATAGCAGAACAAACTAGAATACCTTTATAGAAAACGAACGCTTCATTAATTTCAAAAGATATTCTATACATTTGTTCCAAAATACAAGAGATAGATATTAAATTTCTTTTCATTTGAGGTACATATAAGACATTCTTAAGTATGACATATCTATCTCTAAAAAACAACTTTAAATCTCCCACTGCTGAAGTTGAGACCATCTCTCCTGTTCCAACCTTGAGAGTGATCTCGCCTTCTGAAAGCTTTTTCAAGAACTATTTTCCTGAAATGAGAAGCAAATATGGTTTAGTGGCTCCTGAATCTAGTATCCAGGTACAATTTTCATATTCCACTAAACATGTTTCTACAACTAGTAAATCATATTTACCTTGTGTTTCCTTCTCTGCCTTTTTTTCTGCAAGGTATTTTGGGCAGTTTCTTAACCAGTGCCCGTTTTGGCCACAATGGTAACACTTACCTTTTTCTGCACCTTTCTTACCCTTGTTCTGTTTGGGAGTCTTTCCCTTTCCCTTCTTTTTTATTTGAGCATTAGGTTTTGAGGGTCCAACTTTGGTTTTAGAGGACGATCCTCTTATAAATTTTCTTTTTGTGGTAGCAACATTTGCTTCCACTTGTTTTCCTTTACCCATAGTAAGGTTTTGGAATCGCTGGAGTTCATTCAGAAGGGTTGTCAAGTTAAATTCTATCTTGTCCAAAGACGCATTCGTTTGGAATGGAATGAAGCTCTTCAGAAGATACTCTAAGATAAAACTAACTTGATTAACCTCTTCGATGGGACCACCATTCACTTCAGCGATGTTGAAGTGCATCATCATGTCCAGAACATGTTCTCTAACAGAGGTCCCTTCCTTCATACGCTTAGTGTAAATGTATTTGACTGCCTCGTGTCTTAAGGACATTCTGGTTGCCCAAACATTCCCCTTAATGAATCCATTAATCTCTTTAGCCGTGGCTAAGGATTCATGTTTCTTTGCCAATACATCAGACATGCTGACAAAAATGTAGACACGGGCTTTTTCATTAGCTTTTATTCATCGATCATATGCATCCCGACTAGTTCGGTTAGCATTAGAGGCAGGGTTTTGAGGACATTCCTCAGTTAAGACAAATCTTAAATCGTCAACCACTAGCATTGTGTTAAGATTTGATTTCCAAGCCGCATAATTATTATCGCCATTAAGTTTTTCGGAAGCTAAAAGTTGAACTATTGAGCTATTCATGCTGAAAAAAAAACATATTTTTTTTTAGGAAAAAACTATAATCATAAAAAATATCCAATCTAATTTAGCAATTACTAATAATGTACCCTTTCATTATTTGTATTTTGCAACAATATTTCAAATGTTTAAAACAACCTTCTCCGAAGGGTAGTTGATTATTCCTCCTTTGAACCAAGACAATCTTGACTAGATGCTATCTCTAGAATAACTGCTTATTCTTTATAGCACTTAGTTATCGCTACTTTAGTCTAGAATATACAGACAACTTAGTAATTCTTGTAAGTGTTACCCACCATTTTCAGATTTCATAGATTAGAATCATTTATGAAAACTAATCTAAGAAAACCTATCCAGATTTGGAGTTCGCGGCTGTTCGAATCCTATAATACAACCCTCAGAAGGGAACGTCGCTCCAGGGCAGACAAGTAGGCATATTATAGAAATCTCACGGTGCGACCTAATGGAAGAGACCGTGGGATGTGCTGCCACAAATCCCTCACCCACTTACTATGAACTACTTCCCCTATTCACCTTGATTTTGATCCATGCAAACACTCTCCGAAGGGAGGCCGCTCCTATGCACGGCACAAAGCCCTGCATGGACCTCACGGTGTGAACTCTTAGGGACACTAGAGCTAAAATACATTATTTTTCTCTAGTTGAAGTGTTCTAAAGAAAAAAATAGGGTAATCCAAGCTTCAAGATTTATATTTAGGCTAACTTAAACAAATCTTAAGTCTAGATAAAACATCCAAGTATAACCATTATACAGGAGTTTAACCTATGATGTCTAGGTGATAAACCATTTTTATTACCTCACACCTCTCACGAATGCTCATAAAACTAGGTTAACTAGGCTCAAGAACTGATTACGATCTCCAGGTAGGAGGTGTTCCGTAAACCGTCAACTTAAGAACCTCCAACCTTAGTCATCTTATCTGACTTGTTGACAAGATTGAACCAGGTGAGCCTTTTGTAACCAGTTTTACAAGATATCGACCTATTTCTATGAAAAATGGAAGATATGTTTAACCTAAGTGAGCATGCATTTAATCTTTGTTATTGATTTTAAAAGTCTAATTTATTTTATAACACTTATAAAATTTTTTAGACTTAATCAATCATTTTATCAATATATAACCTTATAAAAACAATCAATTAATATGGATTTTAATTTATTTAACTTTAATTAAATCATATTTAATTAAATTAAATCAAACAATAATTAATTAATTTGATTAAATCATATTTAATCAAGAATAACTTAATTAATTAAATAATTAATTAATCATATTAATTAATTTCCATATTAATCAATTAACATGCATACAATACAATATAACCTTTATATCATACATTTTAGTGCATGAACATGTTAACCTATGGTGGGATTTTAAATCTATATGACATCCAAAATGCACATACAAATTTAAAGTAATTTAATCATACATCACATGCATAAATAAAAAAGAACACCCTAAAATGGACTAATTTTTGGCTCCTAAATTAAGCTAAGTACTAAATTATTACATAATTAATTTGGTGTAGTACAGAACCACTCCCAAAAACTTCGAACCGGCTGAAAAACCAAAAGAAACCGCTTGAACTGGCCCAAAAACCAAATTTATTGGCTTGAACCGACCCAATTAACTAAACAGGCCCAGGCGCACACAAGTCGGGCGCGGGGACGCAGGCGGGCGCGCGGGCGAAGGCGGGCCCATGCGGGCGCGCGGGCGCAGGAGGGCACGCGGCCGCTTGTGGGTCGCAAAGCGGGTCAAGGCGGGTTTTCGGGTCTGTGACCTTCTTTTCTTCATTTTTTTCAATTCTCTCACCCGGTTGAACCAGTTACAGCCTAACTTCAACTCTAATGACTTTTTTTTATTTTAAAAAATTTCAAACACTTTGCAACAATAAAAATAAGCCATTAACAAGGCTAATTACAATAATTAGAACAAAAACACTTAATCTAGAGCCAAAATCATAATATACATTTTAGTTCAAACCAAAATTTATCTAATAAATATGAATATGAACCCACCACATGCAATTGGGTAAAAATGAAGCATGCTCTGATACCACATGAAAGAACTAAGTCATGCAGCGGAAAAAGAATCGAATTTCTACCCTAATTGCCACAATTAACATGTAACCATAAACTAATCAAATTAGGGTTTTAAGAAATATTACCTTTGAAGCTTTCAAAAGGTTTGATATCTTCTTACCAATTCTAACCGAGACCACCACTAGTACTCAACTGCTATCCTCTAGACAAAGAACGGGGTTGTGGGACCCAATTTTGGTGTGGAAAGAAATGGAGATAAAATGGGATTGGAAGGTTTTTTTTTCTTTTGTTGAGATGATGAAAATGATAAAAGAGGCAAAAGTCTTTTCAACATTTGAAAACACCTCTAAAATATGATTTACAAACTACGAGTTTTAGGACAAAAAATTCCAACAGAACCAAAAAACCGAGTCTGGGTCATCACCGTTCGGCTTTTGTGGGCAAGAAACTTCGAGACCACTCAGAATCGGACCACCCAATACCTAGACGTGAACTTTCGAGGCCTCCGACCCCGTTATCAGTCGGTCGTTCCTTTCTAGGCTATTGTGCCTTTCTTTCTGCGTTTTGGGACGGAACCAAGAAACCGAGTCTGGGCATCACCGTTCGGCTTTTGTGGGCAAGAAACTTTGAGACCACTAAGAATCGGACCACCCAGTAGCCAGACGTGAACTTTCGAGGACTTCGATCCCGTTCTAAGTCCGGTCGTTCCTTTCTAGGCCATTGTGCCTTTCTTTCGGCGTTTTGGGATGAACCAAGAAACCGAGTCTGGGGCATCACGGTTCGACTTTTGTGGGCAAGAAACTTCGAGACCACTCAGAAGCGGACCACCTCGTAGCCAGACGTGAAATTTTGAGGCCTCGGACTCCGTTCTAAGTCCGGTCGTTCCTTTCTAGGCCATTGTGTCTTTCTTTCGGCGTTTTGGGACGGAACCAAGAAACCGAGTCTGGGGCATCACCGTTCGGCTTTTGTGGGCATGAAACTTCGAGACCACTCAGAATCGGACCACCAGTAGCCAGACGTGAACTTTCGAGGTCTCCGACCCCGTTCTAAGTCCGGTCGTTCCTTTCTAGGCCATTGTGCCTTTCTTTCGGCGTTTTGGGACGGAACCAAGAAACCGAGTCTGGGGCATCACGGTTGGAGAGGGCTTCTGTGATGTCGTCTTACACTTCTTTGAGACCAATTACTTCCTTCAAGGGGTGAATACGACTGCTATTACACTTATTCATAAAAGGAATGGTGTTAATCGATTGGAGGATTTCAGCCCTATATCTTGTTGTAGCGTTATTTATAAGTGCATTTCAAGAATATTGGCAGATAGGCTTCGTGTGTGGCTTCCTTCTTTTGTTAGTGGAAATCAGCCAGCTTTCATCCCTGGGAGGAGTATTATTGACAATATTCTTCTTTGTCAGGAGCTTGTAAGGGCATAACATTTGCACAGAGGTAAACCTCGGTCCACTATGAAGGTTGACCTCCAAAAAGCTTATGATTCTGTTAATTGGGATTTCCTCTTTGGCCTGCTGATTGCCATAGGTACGCCTTTAAGATTTGTGAGTTGGGTTCGAGCGTGTGTGACCTCTCCGATGTTCTCCATTATGATTAATGGATCGTTGGAAGGTCTTTTCCATGGGAGGAAAGGACTTAGACAAGGTGACCCTTTATCCCCGTTCTTATTTGTGATGGTCATGGAGGTGCTTTCTCGCATGTTGAACAGCCCACCTCAGAATTTTCAATTCCACCAGTTTTGTGAGAAGGTCAGATTAACTCATCTTACTTTTATAGATGACTTGATGATCTTTTGTACTGCAGATAATCATTCTATAAGTTTCATAAAAGAGACTATTAAGAGGTTTGGTGAGCTTTCAGGACTGTTTGCTAATCTTGCTAAAAGTTGAATTTTTCTTGTGGGGGTTAATAGTTCGAAAGCTTCTCGGCTTGCTGCTAACATGGGTTTTTCCATTGGTCATCTCCCTGTTAGTTATCTTGGGCTTCCTCTCCTCTCTGGAAGATTGCGGAGCTCTGATTGTGATCCCCTTATTTAGTGTATTACCAGTTGTATTCGGTCTTGGTCTGCTAGAGTGTTATCTTTTGCAGGTAGACTTCAGCTTGTTCGCTCAGTCCTTAGGAGCCTTCAGGTTTATTGGGCTAGTGTGTTCATGCTTCCTATGAAAGTCCACAGAGGATCAACAGACGCACCTGGACATCTCAATTAAGTTGACACCCCCTTAGCGCCCTCATCACATCCAAAAAGCGACAACACAAGATCAAAACCAAAAGCCACAAATAGAAGGCTTTTTTTGTGTTTGTTTTGCCTTTGGACATTACTCCTTTGTTATGGGTTTTAGCTTGGTTGGATATGATGAGGGTGCTATGGGGTGTCAACCTAGTTGAGATGCCAAGGTGCATCCCCTGATCCATGGTTACATGTTCATTGTATAACTCTCTTGTACTCTTGAGTTTTTGTCTAATTATTATTATTATTTTAATATTAATAAAGAGGTTGCCTCCTTTTCAAAAAAAAAAAAAAAAAAAAAAACAAAACAAAACAAAAGCCAATGAGTGATTGTTTTATAAAACATCGTTTTGAAATATTAAGTATTTAACAATTAACTCTTAACATAAATGAAATCAAATTCAAACAACTTATCTCAAACTTTCCCTTTCAGTTGCTATACCTAGAATCGTCGAGACGAAAAACAATAAACTAGGCATAGAAGCCCTATCCCGTGATACGATACTTACGAGATGAAACTCTAGGCATCAATTGTGCCCTATCTCGTTATAACTACAATGAGATGGAAAACTAGGCATTCGTACAGGGTCTCGTCCCTTGAGATGGGAAACTAAGCATCTTTAAAAGTCTTCATCTCTTATCTAATACCAATGATGGAAAGCTAGGTATTTACTGAATATCCAAATCAAATGACCTCTATGCACAAGAAAATCTCTCCCGAAGGGTTGCTATATATCTTAGAATATTTTAGGTATAGACTAAAACATGCTAATATTATTTTCAAGCTTAAACATTTTGAAAACTTAGCACAATCATGATTGCTTATAATTTTCATTAGTAAATTCATCAATAAAAACATGTTTACCAAAATGTTTCTAAATGCATGCTTTGGAAATACTTTATAAGTCAGTATCCTCAAATATTCAAACATCAAAGCATGCTTGAAACATTTGATAGTAAATTCATGTTTAGAAATCAACTTTAAACTCATTTTTGTCACTTATAGAGAGTAGCTTGGACCCTTGGCTTATAAACTTGTTCGATCTCCTTCAGATCTAAAATAATGAAAAATAATGGGAAATAATTCCATTTAATTCCCATTGATCATAAAAATATCAAAACTTTGCTTAAAATTTCCAAAACCCACAAAAACAGCCGAAAGACATTAGCTTGCGTACAAAATATTGTGGCAGAAGTTGGCAGGCGCGCGTAGGGCTTGCCTTGCCATGTCTCGTTCTAACCTCATGTGCAGCGTGTCACAATCACAACTTTTCAAACACGGAACAGACTATTGTGCGGCACTTGTTGTAACTCGATGAACACGTCAGTTGTATGAAATTCGATACGATGTAGCCTCCCTACAAGTTTTAAGAGAAATTGGTTTTATTAAACATGAGAGAGAAAGGAAAGCATTGGAAACATCGTTAAAAAAAACTTTGAAGACTGTCCATTGCAAAGAGAGCTTAAATTGCAAAGAGTACCTCTGTGATGAGATTGGTTTGTGGAACCAATTGGGATGGGAAAAAGTTTAGAGATATTTGAGAGAAACTCTTTTCTTTTTGCAAAGAGCAATAGCGTTAGCCTTATTTTTTCTTTTTTTATTAATTCATTTTTTTAAGAAAATTGTTTTGTTCTAGATATTATAACTCTCTTTCCTTCTAGGAATAGAAAATGAAGTAGAAGAGAACCATGAGATTCTATTAATTTACAAAGAATTAAATTAATATATATTTCAAATCTATTGATTAATTAAACATTAATCAATTAGTTAATAATTAATGAAATCGAATTTAATTAAATAATATTAAACTAAACTATTAATTAATTCTCCAATTAACTAATAACACTAAATTATTTATCTTATATTTAACTTAAATTAAATTTGAATCATATTCAAATATAAGTTTCTCTCAATAATTTTAATATGAATCCAATTCACATTAAATTAATATTTGAACTCATTTAAATATTTTATCTCTCATAAATTAATTTTGAATCATCCCCAAAGTTAAATTTATATAGTAAAGTTTGATAAACTTTATATTATAATGTATCACTATACATTATACTAATTCCCAAGTTAAATTTAAACATTTTAAATTACAACCAATACAAATAAATCTCATTACCCTTTACGAGCTAGGAAAAGGACCTAATGGACCTACAGATCAGAAGCTACAACGATCTAAGATTAATTGGCTAAACTCATTAACCACATTAATCAATATTCGTTAGCTGTGTGTACACTCCACTAAAGACTCACAACTGAACTCTTCTCACTAAAAATATATTTCTATGTCCACGGATATAGACCAATAATAGTAAGTTAGTCCTTCACAAGTGTTTGTATCACCAGTTGGATCAATTTACCGCTTTACCTATGTTACCTCTAATCCTTAAAAACCAGTGCTCCTCTAATGAACAACTTGTTTATGGTCCTACTAATAAACAAAAACCCCTCTCATGTCATCGAGAGGGTACGGGCCCTTTGTTCAAGTTTTGGAGACACCATTTAAGCTAACATTCATCTACTTACCCTAAAGTAGGAAATGAGTGAATTCCATTTTGTGCAATTATAATCCCAACTCCACACTCAGTCTTGTCCCCAAAATCACTACTACAAAAACAGGCTCTCTTGAATGGTTGTAGTTTTCCTTTCTTGACGTTTTTGAGAAAAAACGTCAAGAAAGATTGTGATTTCAAATAAAAAAACGTCAAGAATTTTTATGAAAGGCCAATTTTCAACTTTCTTGACGTTTTTTGTGCAATTAAACATCAAGTAAGATGTATTTTTTCTTGACGTTTTTTAAACGTCAATAGTATATAGTTTTCCTCGATGTTTTAAAAACGTCAAGAAATTTATAAAAAATTCTTAACGTTTTTAAAATGTCGAGATAATTCTAAAAAGTTCTTGACATTTTTACAAACATCAAGAAATTTATAAAAAATTCTTGACGTTTTTAAAACGTCAAGATAATTCTAAAAGATCATTGATGTTTTTACAAACTTCAAGAAATTTTAATTTATTTTTGACGTTTTAAAAACGTCAAGAAATTTCTAAAAAATTATTGTTTTAATATTCTTTTACAAAACACAGCGTTTCAATTAGATCACTTCCCCTTTTCTTAATTAAACCTAATTCGCCGCGACTTTGTCCCTTCTCCACCCGAAATCAAAAGCGTCATTCACCTAACCTTCCCTTCACGTTCATCTGTGCATTCATCTGCGTTCATTGCCGAAAATGACTTCCCTTCGCGTTCATCAGCATTCACCTTCATTCATTTGCGTTCATCGTCCGTCACCGTTCGTCTACTTTGCGTTCCCTTCACCTTCGTTGATTTGCGTCCGTCTGTTCACCGTTCGAAATGCGTAAACACATTCTCTGTTCGAAAACGAGTAAACACGTTCACCGTCCTTCTGTCACATTCCACTTTCGCTAAACCTCTATTCGTTTCCAAATCCTTCATGGTTACTCATTCGTTGTCCCTCAAAATTGTCGTCCTTCTCTACGAAAACGTCGTCCTTCTTTTGAGTCTTCATTCCCCTTTATGTCATCCTTTTGTATTTAGAGGTTATACTTCATTCCCCTAAAACTTCCATTGGTTTCCATATTTCAAGAATTTGAAATTTTTATAGGATATTGCTAGTGGAAATTAAGTCAATTATGTTTGCTCCCAAACTACCTCCTGCCTATGCTGTCTGGTTAGGAGAAATAAAGTCTTTGTCATATTTCAAGGTAGTGTATGTTAACCAACACTTAGTGCATTTTTGTGTTGATGAGCTTATTTTAGTTAATATGTTTTTGTAGGAAAAATATGATGTCAATATGGCATATTATACGATGAAATTGTAGTCGTTTAACACAAAATTTTGAGGTTCTTTTTCAACTAATTATGCTTTATCTAATATATTTTTCCAAATCTTAAAGAAGAACTTTTGATTTCATTGGAGTTTATCATTAGAGGCATTACTATATTGGCTGCCTCTCAGTGGGCTATAGGTTTTCCAATGGTCATTTGACACTGGTTGATAATAGCAAAAGTTAGAGCTTGAGAAGAAGGAGCGAAGAAAGTAGTGAAGACAAAAGAAGAAAGAAAGCTGAGTGAAAAACGAAAATTGACAAGGTAGAGATGTGACAATAACAAACCCTTGATAATTAAAAAAGGATGGTGCCAAGAAAATTTAAATACAAAAAAAATGAAGGTTCTTGCAAGTGTATTGAGTGAATGGGAGAAAGAAAGGATAAAAAAGGTAGAAAGAGAGAAAGAGAAGTCAAGGGTAGTGATACATAGCTTTGTATATAGAAACTTTATGTTTATACTCCATTATACGTTGTGGAGAATATAACATCTTGATATGTTTGATTCAATTTGAATGATGCAATTATTTATTTTTCTGCAATAATTCTACTTCTAGAACCTAAATTTTGAAAGCCTACTAATTTTTCAGAATTAATTCGAGACCCCACTTTTTCTCCCCTTCCTACGGTTACTTTTTGCTTAAACTTTAAAAGTTGTTTGAAAATTTTTGCTGAAACTTGTAAAATTTGTTTGAAGTTCGTATATCTCTCACATATTGCAAGGTTTCTTAATTATTTTATTGAATTTCCTACATAAATGCATTCAAATATGAGTTGACATTATTGGAAAAGATCCGTCATCCTAAAGTAGTTCAGTTTTTTGGTGTCGTTACTCAGAATTTGCCTATGGTGATTGTTTCTGAATACCATCCGAAGGTATGGATACATTTTCTTACCCTTTATTTTATTCTAATGAAAATTATTTCATCATGTTTCATTCCAAGCATTTCATTACATATTTTGTTCATATATGATGAATGGTGATTAGTTTTTGTATCAACTTATTCCCTCTTCCATGTATATTTCATCTTCCAGGGTGATATATATCAATATATTCCCTCTTCAATTGATTCTTGTTTTTACTCTTGGCTTATAGGTTGCTACATGATCGTATATTAGGAGCAAAATTGTGCAATTAGTTTATAGTTAGGGAGATTTCAATAGTAAAAAGCAAAGAGAGTAAATGGTAACAAAATCATATTGTTCACATGAAATGATAAAATAATCATTACACATTTACAAGAACAGTAAATAAATTATGTGATTTTCGTGAGAAAAATGAAGAAGAAATAGCTTCTAACAAAAGTGAATATAAATTAAAGGAGAATATAAAACTGTTGAAAATATTTATTTTCAATAATTCGGAAGTTCTTTGGCTATATATAATGGAAGAGAGCCTTTCCAAGGTGTGATGCCTGGCGTCAACAACGACGCGCTTAGCACAGATACGGAACCGAACACCATCTTCTTGGTGTTTGTCTGTGCAAAAGCCTCGAGTGGCTATGGTCTTCTTCTTCTCTGTGAGGGAAATGGTTGAAGTTGCTAGACTATTTCAATTACTATGTGAGAGGTGGCTGAATTTTATTGGACCTCTCTTCTTGGGCTTACTTTTTACAATTGTTTAACAATCTCTCTCCGAATATACCTTCGTCCCCTTAGCTGCTTCCCACTTTGGTAAAATTGCCAAAGCTTTATGTGTACATTGCAAGAGATAGAGGAGCAAGGCAAAATAAGGTTATTGGAACAAGGCGAAAGTTATCATTTCGTGACACAAATTGAGTTTTCTTGACCAAATTTTCGCATTGTTAATTAATGACATAAATTATGTGTCATTAAAAATTACCCTAAATAAAAAATCAATGTTTTCCTTCAATCATACGCTTTTTGATTTAAAACAAATAATTCGAAGCTTTCATCCCACTTGTGAACAACAACTGAAAAAAACCTTACTTCATCTCACATCGTCGTTGTCTTTAGCTCTCTCGCAAATGCTCTCTGGCGACGTTCCCCCCTCTCTCGCAAATACTCTTCACGACTTTTCCTCTCTCTCGAAATTAAGCTCTCCACCCACCGTTTGAAGGAACTCACCAAATTTGCAAGTAATTGAAGAATTTGTGGTCCATGAGGTCGATTAAGTCCATTTATGAGTTAGTTTGATTAGATTATGTCACATATACATGTATTACAATTAAGGGACACTTGCGAAAATGGCAAAATAAGTTATATTAATTAAGTCCATAGAACACATACTTTATTATTTGAGAAAGTGACAAAAACAAAGACCAGCTCACACATCAAGAGGTAAAATGTCACAAATGCCCTCGTTATTGATGTACATTTGATACACCTTATACACGTCTGATACACCTAATACCTCTTGATACATTAAGTCCATTTATGAGTTAGTTTGATTAGATTATGTCACATATACATGTATTACAATTAAGGGACACTTGCGAAAATGGCAAAATAAGTTATAATAATTAAGTCCATAGAACACATACTTTATTATTTGAGAAAATGACAAAAACAAAGACCAACTCACACATCAAGAGGTAAAATGTCACAAATGCCCTTGTTATTGATGTACATTTGATACACCTTATACACGTTTGATACACCTAATACCCCTTGATACACTTGATACTTCTTACTGATACACTTGATACATTTGATAGATACAATTCATGCACTCGGTACTCATTGATACACTCGATACTTTTTGATACACACCTGAAACATCTTCATACACATAATACTTCTCGTTACACTTGATTCTTCTTGATACACTTGATACCCTGAGGCCTTGATACACTTGATTAGTTTGATACACTTAAAGACTTCACTTATAAGTTTGATACACTTGATACACCACTAATAAACTTGTTATACTTCATTGGTACACTTAACAAATTTGATATGTTTGATGTACATGCGCTACAAGAAATTTACCCTTTGTCGATGACAAATATCGTTAGTAAATCTTCAAAAACTAATCGACTTTTCATTTGCCAACGAAATTAAGCTGTCAACATACACTGTCACGTAGGTCTGTCGGAAGATCCTCTATCGATGGCAAAAAATAAACTGTCAGCAAAAATAGGAACTATCGATGAAATTGAACCATCAGTGTGCGTGTGTGTGCGCTCGTGTGTGTGTGCGCTCACGTGTGCGCATGTCCACGTGTGCTTGGGTGTGTGTATGCGCACATACATGTGTACGTGAGTAGGTGAGTGTGTATGCATTTGTGTGCGTGCGGTTTGGTGTGTGTGTGCCTACGTTCGTGTGTGTGTGCGTGTGTGCACGTGTGTGTGTGTGCGTGTATGAGTGCACGCGCGTGCAAGTGTATGTATGTGTATGCGCGTGTGATTGTGTGTGAATAAGTTGATATTTTTTAATGTTGAGTTTCTCCAAATTTTAAAACAATAATTTAATTATCTTGATATTCAAGCCATTAATATTGTTGTTAGATAAAGATAGTGAATAAGTTGATATTTTTTAATTTTGAAATTCAATTAAAGTTATTTTGATACAAAATCTATTGCTGAGATTATCAAATTCTGAAAAATAATAATTTTGCTATTTTGAAATTCAAATTCAATTAGGTTATTTTGAAATTAGTATGATTAAATAAAGTTAAAGTCTTGAATCCATTAGTTGAGTCCCGAGATATTAAGAAAAAAGTATGATATGAGTTTATGTATCTTTTTCAGGTAAAAAATAATTAAAAGCTGATAAATGCATAATATAAATTAATTACAACATAGAAAAAAAATAATTTTAGTTAGAGACTGTGGATATTTTGGTATTTTATAAAATATTATGCACGTGCAAAAAATGTTATTTGCTAAAATTAAAAAAAAAAATAGTTTTGTCATTTTTCAAAATGACCCATAAAAATGTTGCTATATCTCTTATGACAGAGTGTATATCTACTGGTTCATATTCGACCTGTTTGTTGCTAATATAATTGGATAAAATCGCATTATATTGAAATAATTACACGAATGACACTTTTAAGCCAATATTGATAGAAATTATAGTTTAATTAATGTTATTAAGTCAAATGAACATGGTTTAAAAGTCCTTCTAAACACAATTAATGTAGTTGTTTTTTAATTTTAACTCATTTATACATCTTTATGCATATGTGCGTGTGTACGTGTGCGCGTTTAGGTAGGTGTGCGTATGTGTATGTGTGTGCGTTCGTGCGAGTGTCCGTGTGCATGTGTGTGTGGGTGTGTGCATGTTTGTATGTGTTTGTGCGTGCGTGCGTGTGCTCGGGCTATTGCGTGTGTGCTTGGGTGTGTGGGTGTGCTCGCACGTGCGTGTTTGTGCGCGTGTGCTTATGTGTTTACGTGTGTGCGTTTGTGCGTACGCGTGTGTGCGTTTGTGCGTACGCGTGTGTGCGTTTGTGCATGTGTGTGTGCTTGTGCGCGTGTGGATAGGTGTGTGTGTGCATACGTGAGCGTGTGCATGTGTGTGTGCGTGCGTTCGTGCGTTTGTGGGTGTCTGTGTGTAGGTGTGCGTGTGCGCGCGTGTGTGTAAGTGTGCATGTGTACGTGTGTGCGCAGTGCTTCTATGCTTGTGTGCAAACAAGTTAATATTTTTTAATGTTGAGTTTCTTCCAATTTTAAAATAATAATTTAATTATCTAGATATTCAAGGCATTAATGTTATTTTGAGATAAAGATAGTGAACAGGTTGATATTTTTTAATTTTGAAATTCAATTAAGGTTATTTTAATACAAAATCTATCGTTGAGACTCTCAAATTCCGAAAAATAATAATTTTGTTATTTTGAAATTCAATTTTGTTATTTTGAAATTCAAATTCAATTAGGTTATTTTGAAATTAGTATGATTAAATAAAGTTATTAATATCTTGAATTAATTAGTTGAGTCTCGAGATATTAAGAAAAATATTAGGATATGAGTTGATGTATCTATTTCAAGTAAAAGATAATTAAAAGCTGATAAATGCATAACATAAATTAATTACAATGTAGAAACGAAATAATTACAGTTGAAGAATGTTGATATTTTAGGTATTTTATAAAATACCATGCACGTGCAAAAAATGCTAGTTGCTAAAATTCAAAGGAAAAAGTAGTTTTGACATTTTTTAAAATGACCCCTAAAAATGTTGTTATGTCTTTTATGACAAAGAGTGTAGATCTACTGATCCATATTCGATTTGTTTTTTGTTGGTAAAATTGGATAAGACCGCATTATATTGAAATAATTAAACGAATGACACTTTTAAGCTCTTTCTAAACATAATTAATGTAGTCTTGAATCAATTAGTTGAGTCCCGAGATTTTAAGAGAAAAGTTATGATATGAGTTGATGTATCTATTTCAAGTAAAAATTAATTAAAAGATGATAAATACATAACATAAATTAATTACAATGTAAAAACAAAATAGTTATAGTTGGAGAACGTGAATATTTTGGTATTTTATAAAATACCATGCACGTGCAAAAAATGTTGTTTGCTAAAATTGAAAAGAAAAAGTAGTTTTGCCATTTTTCAAATTGACCCCTAAAAACGTTGGATTTTTGTGTATTCCCTTGGGCTTTCTTGTTCAATATTTAGTCAAATTGCAGTATACATAAAATTTGTGTTTGTTACGTCACAAGATTTCATTCACTATTTGTGTCTGTATTATTTTATATTTTATAGAGGAGACTCCGTTTAAGTGTTGAGCTAGTAATGGGAGGGACTACCGTTAACCCCAAAATTACAAGGTTTCATGTTGCTTACTGGATCATTAATGATTCTTCTCTCTCTTTGGCTCATCAAGTGGTGGAGTTGGAACCCCCTGAAAGTGTAGATTTAGACTCTCTACCGTTGTCAAGAGCTATTAAGTATGCAAAAATGGCCTTGAGAAATCCTATAAACTCTCTAAACTGGTGACATTCTAGTGTAAGAAGAAATGCTCAAGTCCTTGAAGAAATTGAGGACACAACTCCAATTCCTAGCATGCTTTCTCCCTAAGACTATGTTGGTCCTAGTCGGGGAGTGGCATTTACATCCCAGAAAGACACACATGTATCACCTCGTGTTGGCACTTCCATTGCAATGCACAACTCTGACATATATTGTAACGACCCAACTTTTCTAAGTAAGTCGAGGTCGTTAATTTTTAACAAATTAAAGACTTTGATTAATATAAAATGAAACGTAAACTAATTTAAAAACATCTTTAAGTCAGGCCTGAATTTCAAACATTCAAGAAAACATAAAAACAATACTATTTACAATAAACGTTTGTCAAAATTTCAATTCATCTTAAACCTCACAAGAACCCATAAGCGGAAGCAAACAACATATTTCCTATGGATCACGCTTCCTTCCTGCCCCTCGCCGGTTTGCCGCCTTTATTACCTTTGCCTGAAAATTAAACATAAGAAGGGTGAGTATTTAAATACTCAGTAAGAGACCCTCTACTGGTCCCGTCAGGGGAAAATAAATTGTTAACGTTCTATTGGGACACCCTGTACAGTCGCAGTCTTGTGATCCTGTAGGATACACATCTCAGTCTAACGCCCCGAGGGACGTACATATCAGTCTAGTGTTCTGCAGAAACACATATCAGTCTAATGCTCCCGAAGGTGCACAATAAATTGGTGATCCCGTGGGACACCTACAAGGTACACATCACAATACAAGCTAACAATTTTCCCCTCATTCCATTCAATCCATCTTTCAGTTACTTCAAAACACAAAGGTTCTTTCTCTCAACGTCCTAACAGTCAACTTATTTTACTTTAGTCATATGTCTGTCAATAATATACTAATACGTCAGTCAATCAAACTATACAGTCAACACACCCCTCAGTTCACTAGCACACAGTCATACTTTAGCGTAACGTACACCCAATCTAAACGAAAATCACAAGTTCACATCTGTATCTCATACAAACACAATCTACAATCTTCGTCCTGTCCACATACACACACTTATATATATATTCCATGACAATCACGATATACATTCGACGTTAAGTCTACTTCAATTCATATGCATTCATATATATTTTCAGTCAAACCACAGTATACATTCAACACACATACAGTTCACAATCACAATTGAGTCTAGTAGAAAATCCCTTACCTCAAAGTTAGGGAAGCTCCTTAATCACTAACGTCCTCGAAACAATCCTAAGCATAACAACACAAAATTCAATTACTTTCACGATACATATCCCACTTATTTTCCTCAACGTAAGTTTTAACTCACCGATATAATAGCGAACTGAACCTTCAACAATTCACAATCTGGTTGTGAATGTAAGGGAGCCTAACGTTACTCCCAACACCTCAACACACGAATGTCGATGCGAACTCGCAAAAATTCTAAGTATGGGTCGGTCAGCGGTCGGCCAAATCAGACGTGGCGGCTGGGCTTCACGGATGGAAACCGTCCCGAACAGACAGCAAATCTGAATGGTTACAGCAACTAGTCGGCCGACGTCGATAGCAGGTGGAGCGGCGGTTGTGAGCGGGGAGCGTGGCGGTTACTGGTTCACGCGGCGGCCTTGGCTTCGACGGAGACAGAATCGGCAATGGAGACGGCAGATCGGCGCGCGGGACGACTGCTGCAAGGTTGCTTCGCGAACCGGAGATGGAGACGGCAGATCGGCGCGTGGGCTGCGGCTGGACTGTGGCGGGAAGAAAATGGAAAAGAAAGGATCGGCGGCTGGCTGCGGCTGGGCTGCGGCGGGAAGAAAACAGAAGGGAAAGGATCGGCGGCTGGCTGCGGCGGGAAAAAAATGGATGGGAAAGGATCGGTGGGAGTCGCGGCGCACGGCGGAAGAAGGAAATAGGGGCGGCGGTTGCTGGGCTGCGACGCAGATCTGGACTGGGCAGCGGTCATGTGGCGGTCGACGGCTGCTGCGAACGGAAGAAGAAGAGGAATGGAGGTCGGGAGTTACTGGGCTGCGAACGGGGAGAAGGGGAAGGGCGCACGGGGAGGAAGGAGAAGAGAGAAAAGAAAAGAAAAAGAAAAGAAAAAGAAAAAAAAGAAAAGAAAGAAAAAAATATATAATAAAGAATTTTTTTTATTTAAATTAATATTAAAATTAAAATATATAAAATATATAAAAAAAAAATGTATGTATATATATATTTTTACCTTTAGATCTTTACATATATAGTGCCGACATTTCCTTCCTTAAGCTTGAAAAAAGGTGATTTGATGTCCATAAAAAATTAACTGAGCAGTTAGATATTTTCTAATACGTATCTCACGTAATTTGATGCTCATTGATACTGCATTACTGTGTCAGAAACGTGTTGATGTAAAATCTTTCAGTTTTGATGGATCTTATTACAAGCTTTCAACTCTTCTTAGCACGACTTCTGACAGAACAAAGGTTTGATATATCTTTACACGATCGCATATCACATATGAACGATCGCATATCCCACCTGAAATATCGATCACCCTTGGTAAAACAACCGTTTAGATATTCTACACGATTGTTTGCTTAAGGATACACGATCATTTTGTAACTATTTTTTTTATTATCCTTTTTTCTTTTTATACTAGAATCAAAATCAATTGTTTGATGATATTAACAACATGTATGATGATCTTCGTGATGATTCTAGTCATCACAATCTGGACAAGAATGATGACCATCAAAATAACAAACATGTGATCATCCATGAGAATCCATCTGTTCAAGAGTCACATCTTCAAGAATCTACTGTAGAAACTCAACAGTTAGTGTTTAATTCATTAGTTACTGCTTTATATTGTTTAAAATTGCTTAGATTATAAATAAAAACAATTTTTTTTCTTTTCTGTGTAGGGAACAAAAATGAACAACGCAAATCAACATCAAGAGCAATCAGGCAGTGATATTAGCATAGATGGCAGAGATGCACATTTGATATTAACTATAAGTAATATAGCAGAAAATATGGAAGGTCATACTCAAACAGAAAAGGGACTGCTAGAAATGATTGAAAATCTTCCGTTGGTAAGCCAACCACTTCCACTTTGTGAGATGCTACCATTAACTACTGGCAAAGGTCTTGCATTAGTTTAATTGGTATGTGTGCCCTAAAGGGATAAAAGCTCTTGGCAGTGAAAGACTTTACAAAACCATTCATCAATTTTAATTTGAAAATTCCAAAATACCAGTACATTGACAATATTTAGAATCAAAGTTCTAAATAAAGAACTAAGTATGCTTTTAAATTAAAAGATACATAGAACTTACTCTTGTTGACGTCTCTGAATCTATAATCCACCGAATTGGGGACACCACCCGTTGGAGACCTTCCTATCTTCGAAGATGAGATTGGTTTGAAGAAAACAATTGGAATGAAAAAAAAATTTAGAGAGAAACTATGTAACACCCCCAATATCAAGGTATTTCTCTCAAGCTAAATTTTTTAAATTTTAAGGAATTTGGTTGTCGTGTGGATTTAGCAGGAAGTGAAGGGGGCTTTTATAAAAAAATATACTAATACTAAAGGTTAAATAATAATAATAGAATTAATGTTATTATTAATTTAAAATATCAATTCTTTTATTGATTCACGTGCAACCCCATCTCTTTCTCCTTCACTCTTCCTCTTCCCCATGCCCACCGCCACCTGCCTCCCTTAGCCATTTTATATTACTCTTGGACGTCAGCCGGCCACGTCGTCACCGATCTCTTTGTCTCCGTTGAAGTCGAAGCACCGTTCGTCGTGAGTTCGAACTCTCGGCATCGCGTCTCACCTCTGTTTTCCAGCCAAGTTGTGATTCATTCGCGCGTAGCTCCTTTGACGTTCGCGCCACCACATTCTGCTCCAGGTGACGAGGAACGTCACCGATTGACCTATCATCTCACCGACGTTGTTACTTAGTTGAAGCAGTCGTCGACCAGACTTGAGCCCGTCGCGTCTGTCGAAGTGCCGTCGCGCGGCTCTTCACCTTCCAGTCATGGGTTGTAAGCTGAAGTTTGTTTTTCGTTTGTTGATTAGATCTGATCTATTACACGCGTCGATTCTAGTTATTCGAAGTTGTTGCCCCCATTTTACTCTAATTTTTGGGATTTTTGTGGTAAGTTGTATTGGTGAGTGTGGTGGTTTTACATTGTAATTATCCTTGGGTTGTAGTTTTGGATAATTAGTTAAATTGTTAATTGATTCTTGAAGGTAGCGTTTGAGTTCTTTGGATTCACAACTAAATTGTAGATTTGTTGGAGTTCGATTCGCCAATACTTTGGTAAGCTAGAATTTACGTTGAGGAAATTAAATGAAAGAAAGTATTGTGAAAGTAATTGAGTTCCATATTCTTATTAGGTTTCCTTCGTTCGAGAAATTTGAGTAACATTAAAGTAAGGGGTTTCTATTACTGGACTCTTTGAAAGTTTTGAAATGTGTTGACTGTTTGGATCTCTGGACTTAGTATGGTTTACCAATATATGTAGAAGTAGATATGATGACAAATGTATATTATGCCAGACTGGTATAGAAGTAGATACGATGGATAATGTATTTGTAAACTGAGAAAGGTGTTATGTATATATATATATCTTGACTGTCTGGTGTGTTGTTATAGTATCAACTGATTTTGTGATAGATTGAATAGATTGAACGTAAGTGTGTTAAGTTGGATTGATGATATGATGGAGTAGTTTGACTATACTAGGAATGGATTGATTAAATGTTTATAACGGACTAAGGGAAAATTGTTAGCTTTGTCGATTGGGTAGTGTGCCTTGCAGGTGTCCTACGGGATCACCACCTGTTGTGCATTCTTCGAGAGCACTAGAATGACATGTGCATTCTTCGAGAGCAATAGACTGACATGTGCATTGTTCGAGAGCACTAGACTGACATGTGCTTTCTGCAGAGCACTAGACTAATATTTGTGTCCTTTAGGGCATTGGACTGATTATGTGTATTCCTACATGATCACAAGACTTTTAAAGTGCAGGGCACCTCCAATAGGAAGTTAACAATTTTATTTTTCTTCTAACAGGATCAGTAGTGGGTCTCTTACTGGGTATGTTTATACTCACTCTTTTATGTTTAATCTTTTTCCGCGAAACTGCCATAGGGAAATGTCCTTCAAATTGCTTCTACTTTATATTTTTTTTATTTTGGTTTTCTTTAGTAATTTAGACTGTTTTGGGTTTCATGATTGAACGACTTTTATGTTCTTGAACTTTCTTTATTATCGATACTTTTACACTTTCAAAATTTTATTTGAAATAGAGCCCGAATAAAAACTCTTTAATGTTGTTAAAAAATATATTTTTTTAAATTATAAAGTCTTATGGTTAAAGGACGAATATAGTCTTAAAGTAATAACTTCAGCTTAATTCAAAAAATTAGGTCGTTACAATCTATTTTGCAGAAAAGAACAATTTTATTTTGGTTAAGAAAAGCTGTTTTTCTTCTACATATTTATAACTCTCTTTCTTTCATTGAGTAGGAGACGGGGTAGGAGAAAATCATAGGATTCTATTAACTTAAAAAATATTAAATTAATAGAAGTTTCAAATCAACTGACTAATTAACCATTAATCAATTAGTTAATAATTAATTAAATCATATTTAATTAATATTTCATTTAAATCTTATTGAATGAATATCTCTCCAATACCTTATAGTTTTATATTAATTTAATTAAATTTAATTAAATAATATTAAACTAATACTATTAATTAATAACTAAATTAAATATTTTATATTTAACTTAAGTTAAATTCAGTTAAATTTGAATCATATTCAAATATAACTTTATCTCATAATTAATAATTTTAATATGAAACAAATCCACATTAAATTAATATTTGAACTCATTCAAATATTTTATCTCTCATAAATTAATTTTGAACTTTATCTAAAATTAAATTTATATAATAAAGTTTCATTAACATATAAACTTTATATTATAATGTATCACTATATATTATACTAATTATACTAATTTCCAAAGTAAATTTGAATATTTCAAATTAGAACCAATATAAATAAATCACATTATCATTTTGTATCATCCATTACTTTGTATTCAGTCATACTAATTGGATCAACCTAATACATAAAACAAATATAGAAAAATTAAAAAAAAAAAAAAGCATGCACAAATAGAGACAAATAGACATTGATAGCTATCTATCTCTATCTATCTGAAACAAGCACACATAAATTGTTATATTTCTCTATCGGATGGACAAAAATAGCAGTCTATTTATATCTACCTGAGATACAAACATTAAAAAAAAAAAAAAACCTTACCAATAAAATTCTTGACTTTTCATGTTATTCTAAATGCAACACGTTCTCAGCCCAAGAAGTCAAACAACTCTTCATTGTAAAAGTAGCTTTACTTCTTTCATCAAACCACTTTTGCAATACATCTCTAATTGAACTAAGCATGGTAGCTACAGGTAGTTCTCTAAGAAGAAGAAGACCTTCTAAAAAAATCAACAGTTACATGAGCAACTAATGGATGTATATTAGTTGCATCTTTAGCAAAAGATAAATACCAAGCCACATCATTGTCTTTCTTTACTGGCACCACAGTTGGACCTTGCTTTTACCAAAATCAAGTAAAACAGATAATTCTACTTATCCATCCAATTGAATCTGTTCACATATTAAATCAACTAGAGAATTAAAGCTGACTCGGACATCTACCAAAATTTCAGCAACTAAGTAATTCTCATAAATATTACATCCATTCCATTGACCTCAATAAAAAACAACAATAGGAAAAGACATTATAATCTGTAAAAAAAAAAAATTAAGTATTTAATTGTGATAGAAAGAAATAGATAGACATAGATATACATTTATTACTGAATAAAAGAATAAAATGTACAAAATGATAATAATAAACACAATGCAAGAATAAGTAAACGATCGTGCAATGAAATAATATACATTAAACGATCCTATTAACCGTGATAAACGACCATTTAACAACGGTAAATGATAATATTGATTAAAATAAATTATCGTGTTGACATGGGTACACGATCATATGATATTGGTGATCGTATTGAATAGTGTAAACAATCGTCTTGTTATCGGTACACGATCGTGTTAATATTTGTAAGTGATTCTATTGATAGTGGTAACTGATCGTGTAATTCCATGTAAACTATCGTCAAAAACTTTAAACTATCGATCTTTATAATGAAGTACATAATTCTTACATTAATACTTAAAATTTGTTGTAACGACCCAACTTTTCTAACTAAGTTGAAGTCATTAATTTTGACAAAGAGACCTTGATTGACACAAATATAGTAAAATTCACTTGAAATCATACGATCAAAGAAAACAAACTTAAGTTCGGGTCCTATTTCAAATAACCAAAACTTTAAAAGTACTATTTACAAAACAACAGTTCGTAAACTCAGTTCCATCACAAAATTTTTAAACAACCTCATGTACAAAGGAAAAACAAGAAACATAAAGCGGAAGCATTTGAAGGACATTCCCTTATGGCAATCACGTCTCCTTTTTGTCCCTCGTCGGTCTACCTCCTTTGTTACCTTTGCCTGAAATAGTTAAACATGAAAGGATGGGTATAAACATACCCAATAAGAGACTCGCTATTGGTCCCGTTAGGGGAAAAAGTAACTGTTAACTTCCTATTGGGGTACCCTGCACAGTCACAATCTTGTGATCCCGTAGGATACACATAATCAGTCTAACGCCTCAAAGGACGCATAAATCAGTCTAGTGTTCCGCAGAAACACATATCAGTCTAATGCTCCCGAAGGATGCACATATCAGTCTAGTGCTATCGAAGGATGCACATATCAGGTGGTGATCCCGTAGGACACCTGCAAGGTAACTACCCAATAGAAATCTAACAATTTTCCCCTCAATCCATTCTAAACATCTTAACACTCATTCATAGTACAGTCCAGCTACTTCAACATATAATCCTTTCACTTAACACCCTAATAGTCAACCTATCTCACTTTAGCCCAATGTCCGCCAGTAACATATCAATACATCAGTCAATCAAACTATATAGTCATAACACCCCTCAATTCACCAGTACACAACCATACTTTAGTATAACATACACCCAATCTAAACGACAATCACAAGTTCACATCCACATTCCATACAAACACAATCTACAATTGTCGTCCTGTCTACATCCTATATATATATATATATATATATATATATATATATATATTCCCAGACAATCACAATATGCATTCAACATCAAGTCTACATCAATCCATGTATATATATATTTTTTCAGTCATTCACAGTATACATTCAACACCAAGTCTACATCCATACGTGTATATATCGTTTCGACATCTTTACTCAATCGGAGGTAACTATACAGACAGCACAATTCAAAACTATAGGTGAGTCCAGTAGTAGAGAATCCCTTACCTTATCACCTTACTTAAGCTTCTTTTTCAAACTAAAGTGCAACGAACCGACCTAAACATAATTGAAGAGAAATCAATCACTTCCACAAACAATTTAATCCATTCAATTCACTCTATATGTAAATTCCATAACTTACCCAAATTGTGGAGAATCAAATTCTAACGGAGACGGATCGGTGCAACAAATAACCGAACAATTCAGATCTAAACATACATGGCGTGACAGAACCGGAGTGACTCGGGCTAACGGTGATGCGACGATAGGACAAAATTTGCTTGACGTTCGGTGTAGGTGGAAGACGGTGGTGAAGTTGATTGGAGAAGGAAAAGAGAAGGAAGAAAAGAGATGGTGGTGTGGCCGTAGGTTGAAGAGGATGAGAAAGGAAGAAGATGAATAGGAAAAGAGAAAAAATAAGATTAAATATTATAAATATATATATATGAAATACAAAAATAAAAGTAGAATAACGATGAAATTTTGAAAAATGAAAATTTGGATAAAGTAAAATTTGAAAATAAAGATTTGATACAAATCCAATATTTGGAGAAAAAAAAAGTGTGTTAAGATAATGTAGGAGAAAATCAATATTTATGCTAAAATTTTGCATATTTCAAAATTAGTTACAGTTTAACTAAAAAGCAGGCGAGGAGATTTTAGGGTTAATGAAAATTCAAAACACGTGAAATGCTCATGTTTGCTATTCTTCTAATAAAATTTTGCTATTTTCTCAAATGAGTGTAATCCAACAAAATGAAGTTGTGTGTGTGTGAACAAAAATGAGGTAAATAGCTTTGATGATGATGGCAAATGGGTAAAGAAAATCTTATCTTATTCTTCACTTTTCATTTAATTGACAAAAAGTAACCAACCATATGAAGGGAAAAACAAAATGCTCTCTCAGTTACTTTACTCATTTCTTTGTTCTTTGTGTGGGAGATATTTGAAATGGAGATGAAGATCAAAATGAAAGAGAGATTATGCATACACTGTGAGAAGCACACAGAAAAATTGAAAAGAAGAGAGAGATAAGTCTGAGGGAGAAATATTCATTTCCTTTCCAAAGTGAATTGCAAAGAAATTTTCTCAATTTGAAAAGAAAGGAGAAATATACAAAGTCAGCCACCGCTTCTTCTCCCTTCAGTTTGCAGTTTTCGTCTCCCTCTCTTCTATTATTAAAATAAATAAATAAAATATCACAACCCGACTTAACACAAACTATTTACTCCAACTTTTTAAACTACAAATTTAATTTCTCAACTTTTAAACTATTTTAAACTTACAAATCTACTTTATTCATTTCTTCAGATTTATATCTAACAAATAAAAAAAATCAAAACTTATAGACACTTAAAACATAAAATTGAAAGACCTATTAAACAATTGAAAGGTTTAAGGGGTAACTAAACAAACTTTAAAAGTTCTAAGGGAAAGAATCTTTTGTTTAACTATTACAGTAATTAATTTTGAAAATATATTATTTTAGAAAAACTACAAGTGTTTGACAACTCTTTAAAAGCTATTGAAATACTCTCAAATTGTATTTTAAGCAATTTTAATAAAAAGAAAGTCTACATAAAAAAATTACCCTTTTTAAAGGAACATTTTTTCTCTAATCACTCCAATGGAACTCAAACACGTACTTTAAGTTAATTCTGGTATCCAAGAATCAGTCTCATCTAACATAAACAAGAACATTCAACTTGATAAAACTTCATAACCTCATTTTTACAATTCCCAAAGTTACTAAATGAAGGACCATTCCTAAAACATACTTACATCCAACTTTCTCCATGAATAAACTTATCGTCTTTTATGTACTGATGAATATAGAGATGGAGCGATCAGAGTTTGTTTATGTACCAAATTAGAGTGAGTTGAGAAAAGAGTGGATACACAAGGACGAAATGGCTGGCTGTTGCTTGTTCAAAACTGAAAGTTAGGGTGACCTTGTTTCTCATAGGGACTCAGCAAATTGAAGGGCCTCCAAGTCTACTTCTTGTCTCATTATACATGCCATTAGCCATTCAACGTTGAAAGTCCATATCCCTTTTTCTACGGCCACCAAGGCTTCCTCCACGTCTTCCTCACAAGCCACAAAGATCGTCTACCATACGTTGTTTACTTTATCTAGCTCATGAATCACCTAAATTTTCAAGCATAATGAATTTGCCAAATGAGAGAAAAAATTATGTATATACTACAAGGAAATTGCAAGAATTCACCCTATCATAATTAGAAACAATAAAATGTTGCGACCAGAAAACAATCTAATCATAATTAGAAACATGGATGTATGTATTTGTACACCAAATCACAAAAAATAACTCCAGATTTCGATCTAGAGACAATTAAAAACTTGAACAAATTTGATAATTAAAGAAACACGGAGATGGCCATATGACCCCTTGTGCATAGACTTTTTACATTACATGCTCAATTCCTAGGATCAAAACAAACATAAATATTAGAGACTTAAGAAGCACATACACTCAAGTTTGGCTAGTGTATCAATAAACAATATGTATGGAACACTCGGAGAACACGTGTTGAACACTAGTTAGTACAGTAGATGTGTTAGACAACAAGTATTCCAATGCAATAAAGGTCAAGATTGGTCACACACACATATTAAACTCTTGGCTTTGAATAAGTTTTGAGTGAAGGACAAGCTTATTTTTAAGCATATAAATACATAAACTTATTGACTTTGAATTTCTATATAAATATGATACATACTTTTTAAATTATATATATTAAAACTGTGTTCTAGCACTATCCTATATTTTTTAGAAAAAAATGACACGTCACCATGTCTATGATTTATTGACCCATGTCTTGAATTCGTATACGTGCTTGTTGTTGGAATTTGTTGCCCTAAAACTCGTAGTTTGTAATCATATTCTCTTCAATAAAGTTGTTATTGAGAAATTAAATATTATAATCTTAAATCCAATAAATCAAGTTCCAAGGCTATTTTTGAATAAACTTGAACTTTATGTGTAAACATAAACGTGGATCAAGTTCGAGTATATAGCCTAAATAGTCTATAGTATATGAAATAAAGGTTGGGCGCCTTATTTAGAGAAACTATGGATGCGGCCCACTTTGTAGTACAAACGAGGTGATCCTAATCGTTCATGTAGAGACATGAAAGTGGGGGCATCCTATGTAAAGTGTTTACATAAGACTGAACCATGAATTAGTCTTTTTTACGTTATAACACCGTTTACTGTTTAAAACTGACTATCTCAATTATTGATGACCTAGGTAACTTAGCCTTAATCCTGAGTTAACTATGAACTCCTGTTCACACGAGATTATCCTTAGATCTGCATAGGTGAGGGCAGCTCATCAGCGTTGGCCCAATAAGCCTCCCATTTCAAGGTAAGATCGAGTGGATAGCTGGGAACATAGGGTACAAGATGAAATTCACTCCTACCCGCTTTAGGGTTAGTAGATAGGTTGTTCTCTTAAGCACTGAATCCAAGTCTTGAACAAGGGGCCCCACCCTCTCATTGGCTCGAGAGAAATTAAGTTTATAGGTTGAACCTTAAACCAATTGTTCAATAGTGGATTAGTGGGACTTAAGGAGCAAGATGTAATCTTGGGGTAAAACGGTATTTTAACCCAGCCAAGGTTACGAGCAACCTGTGAAGGATTAACTTACCGATTATGGTTTTATCAAATGGACACAAATATATCTATAGTGAGGGAGTGCAACTACGGGACTTTAGTGGAATGACCCGTTAGTTAACGAATGTTGATTAACTCTGTCTAAAAGAGTTTAGCTAGTTAATCTTGAATCGTTGGAGCCCATGATCTATAGGTCCATTAGGTTCCTCTACTAGCTCATATGGATTAAACTTAGAACTGTGTGATGAAATAAGTCGAATTGTTCGAATTGGGAGAAGAAAGAGAAACCGACAAGTATAGTGATATAGTCGTCGGTCTTCTAATTAGAAAAGGAGCTTCATGTTTTTCATACTATAAGTATGAATGCGGATTCATACTAAGAAGCTCGGAATTGATGGAATTGGTCAAAAATTGTAAAAAGTCAAAATGTTGACTTTTGACTTTGAAAAGTCAAACTTTGACCGACCTTATATTCAAATGTGATTTGAATTTTGAAAAAATGAATGTGGATTCATGCTCGGGAGGTTGGAATTAGTCAAGATGGACAAAATGGTAAAAAGTCAAAATATTGACTTTTGACTTAGAAAAGTCAAAGTTTGACTTTTGACTAGAAATATCTAATGACCATTTTACCCTTGGACTAAGTTAGTGGGAAAATCCAACATTTTGTTGGATAATCCCACTAACTCTTAGTGGGATATGTGGCTATATGAGATATAGACACCTAGCCCACTAAGTTCCACTAATTGTTAGTGGAACATTAGGTGTTGAGATTTGATAAATGAATTACATGCAAAAATGCATGTAATTAGGTTATAAATAGAGGTGTTTTCAAATGTTGAAGGACTTTTGCCTCTTTTATCATTTTCATCATCTCAACCAAAGAAAAAAAAGAAACCTTCTAACCCCCTTTTATCTCCATTACTTTCTACACAAAATTGGGTCCCACAACCCGATTCTTTGTTTAGAGGATAGCAGTTGAGTACTAGTGGTGGTCTCGGTTTGAATTGGTAAGAAGATATCAAACTTTTTGAAAGCTTCAAAGGTAATATTTCCTAAAACCCTAATTTGATTAGTTTATGGTTACATGTTAATTGTGGCAATTAGGGTAGAAATTCGATTCTTTTTCCACTGTGCATGACTTAGTTCTATCATGTGGTATCAGAGCATGCTTCATTTTTACCCAATTGCATGTGGTGGGTTCATATTTATTAGATAAATTTTGGTTTGAACTAAAATGGATATATTATGATTTTGGCTATAGATTAAGTGTTTTTTGTTCTAATTATTGTAATTAGCCTCTTTAATGGCTTATTTTTATTATTGCAAAGTGTTTGTAATTTTTTTTTTAAAAAAAAGTCATTAGAGTTGAAGTTAGGCTGTAATTGGTTGAACCGGGTGAGAGAATTAAAAAAAAAGGTAAAGAAGGTCACAGACCCGAAAACCCGACTTCGACCCGCCAGCAACCCGCGCGTTCGTCTGCGCCCGCACGGCCTCCTGCCCGCCTGCGCGCGCCTTCTTGCGCTCGCCTGCGCCCGCACACCCGCTTGCGTCCATGCGCCCGACCCGTGTGCGCCTGGGCCTGTTTGGTTAATTGGGCCTGTTCAAGCCCAATAAATTTGGTTTTTGGGCCGGTTCAAGCTGTTTTTGTTGGTTTTTCAGCCGGTTCGAAGTTTTTGGGAGTAGTTCTATACTACACCAAATTAATTATATAATAATTTAGTACTTAGCTTAATTTAGGAGCCAAAAATCAGTCTATTTTAGGGTGTTTTTTTTATTAATTTATGCATGTGATGTATGATTTAATTACTTTAAATTTGTATGTGCATTTTGAATGTCATATAGATTTAAAATCCCACCATAGGTTAACATATTCATGCATTAAAAGTATGATATAATGGTTATATTGTATTGTATGCATGTTAATTGATTAATATGGAAATTAATTAATATGATTAATTAATTGTTTAATAATTAAGTTATTCTTGATTAAAATAGAACACTTCAGCTAAAGAAAAATAATGTATTTTAGCTCTAGTGTCTCTAAGATTTCACACCGTGAGGTCCATGCATGGCTTTGTGCCGTGCATAGGAGCGGACTCCCTTCGGAGAGTGTTTGCATGGATCAAAATCAAGGTGAATAGGGGAAGTAGTTCATAGTAAGTGGGTGAGGGATATGTGGCAGCACATCCCACGGTCTCTTCCATTAGGTCGCACCGTGAGATTTCTATAATATGCCTACTTGTCTGCCTTGGAGCGACGTTCCTTTCGGAGGGTTGTATTATAGGATTCGAAACACCGCGAACTCCAAATCTGGATAGGTTTTCTTAGATTAGTTTTCATAAATGATTCTAATCTATGAAATCTGAAAATGGTAGGTAACACTTACAAGAATTACTAAGTTGTTAGTATATTCTCGACTAAAGTAGCGATAACTAAGTGTTATAAAGAATAAGCAATTATTCTAGAGATAGTATCTAGTCAAGATTGTCTTGGTTCAAAGGAGGAATAACCAACTACCCTTCGGAGAAGGTTGTTCTAAACCTTTGAAATATTGTTGCAAAATACAAATAATGAAAGGGTACATTATTAGTAAATTGCTAAATTAGATTGGATATTTTTATGATTATAGTTTTTTCCTAAAAAGAATATGTTTGTTTTTCAGCATAAATAGCTCAATAGTTCAACTTTTAGCTTCCGAAAAACTTAATGGCGATAATTATGCGGCTTGGAAATCAAATCTTAACACAATACTAATGGTTGACGATTTAAGATTTGTCTTAACTGAGGAATGTCCTCAAAACCCTGCCTCTAATGCTAACCGAACTAGTCGGGATGCATATGATCGATGGATAAAAGCTAATGAAAAAGCCCTGTCTACATTCTTGCCAGCATGTCTGATGTATTGGCAAAGAAACATGAATCCTTAGCCACGGCTAAAGAGATTATGGATTCATTAAGGGGAATGTTTGGGCAACCAGAATGGTCCTTAAGACACGAGACAGTCAAATACATTTACACTAAGCGTATGAAGGAAGAGACCTCTGTTAGAGAACATGTTCTGGACATGATAATGCACTTCAACATCGTTGAAGTAAATGGTGGTCCCATCGAAGAGGTTAATCAAGTTAGCTTTATCTTAGAGTCTCTTCCGAAGAGCTTCATTCCATTCCAAATGAATTCATCTTTAAACAAGATAGAATTTAACCTGACAACCCTTTTGAATGAACTCCAGCGATTCCAAAACCTTACTGTGGGTAAAGGAAAACAAGTGGAAGCAAATGTTGCTACAACAAAAAGAAAATTTACAAGGGAAAGACTCCCAAACAGAACAAGGGTAAGAAAGGTGCAGAAAAAGATAAGTGTTACCATTGTGGCCAAAACGGGCACTGGTTAAGAAACTGCCCAAATACCTTGCAGAAAAAAAGGCAGAGAAGGAAACACAAGGTAAATATGATTTACTAGTTGTAGAAACATGTTTAGTGGAATATGAAAATTGTACCTGGATACTAGATTCATGAGCCACTAACCATATTTGCTTCTCATTTCAGGAAAATAGTTCTTGGAAAAAGCTTTCAGAAGGCGAGATCACTCTCAAGGTTGGAACAGGAGAGATGGTCTCAGCTAGAGCAGTGGGAGATTTAAAGTTGTTTTTTAAAGATAGATATGTCATACTTAAGAATGTCTTATATGTACCTCAATGAGAAGAAATTTAATATCTATCTCTTGTATTTTGGAACAAATGTATAGAATATCTTTTGAAATTAATGAAGCATTCGTTTTCTATAAAGGTATTCTAGTTTGTACTGCCATACTTGAAGACAACTTATATAAGTTAAGACCAACCAGAGCAAATTTTGTCTTAAATACTGAAATATTCAAAACAGCTGAAACTCAGAATAAAAGACAAAAAATTTCTTCTAATGCCTATTTATGGTACTTAAGACTTGGTCACATAAATCTCAATAGGATTGGAAGATTGGTTAAAAGTGGGCTTCTAAGTCGGTTAGAAGATAACTCTTTACCTCCTTGTGAATCTTGTCTTGAAGGAAAAATGACCAAGAGATCTTTTACTGGAAAAGGTCTAAGAGCCAAAGGACTCTTAGAGCTCGTACATTCGGACCTTTGTGGACCAGTGAATATCAAAGCTCGAGGTGGATATGAATATTTCATCAGCTTCATTGATGATTATTCAAGGTATGGTCATATTTACCTAATACATCATAAGTCTAATAGTCTTGAAAAGTTCAAAGAATATAAGGCTGTAGTAGAAAAGGAATTAGGTAAAACAATAAAAATACTTCGATCAAATCAAGGTGGAGAGTATATGGACTTACGATTCCAAGACTATTTGATAGAAAATGGAATCCAGTCACAACTCTCTACACCTAGTGCACCGCAACAGAACGGTGTATCAGAAAGAAGAAACCGAACCTTCTTAGACATGGTTCGCTCTATGATGAGTTTTGCTCAGATGCCAGATTCTTTTTGGGGTTATGCTTTAGAAACAACTATTTATATTTTGAATAATGTTCCCTCTAAAAGTGTTTCAGAAACACCTTATGAGCTTTGGAAAGGGCGTAAAGGAAGTTTACGTCAATTTAGAATTTGGGGTTGTCCAACACACGTGTTGGTGCAAAATCCTAAGAAATTGGAACATCGTTCAAAATTATGCTTTTTCATAGGTTATCCAAAAGAATCAAGAGGTGGTTTGTTTTATGAACCTCAAGAAAATAAAATATTTGTGTCAACAAATGCCACATTCTTAGAGGAAGACCACATCAGGAATCATCAACCTCGTAGTAAACTAGTATTAAATGAAATTTCCAAAAGTGCTATAGATAAACCTAGTTCATCCACTAAAGTAGTTGATAAGACTAGGAAATCTGGTCAATCACATCCTTCTTAACAGTTGAGAGAGCCTCGACTGATGAACAACCCTCCCTCGAATGTACGAGCTCTAAGAGTCCTTTGGCTCTTAAACCTTTTCCAGTAAAAGATCTCTTGGTCATTTTTCCTTCAAGACAAGGTTCACAAGGAGGTAAATAGTTATCTTCTAACCGACTTAGAAGCCCACTTTTAACCAATCTTTCAATCCTATTGAGATTTATGTGACCAAGTCTTAAGTACCATAAATAGGCATTAGAAGAAATTTTTTGTCTTTTATTCTGAGTTTCAGCTGTTCTGAATATTTCAGTATTTAAGACAAAATTTGCTCTGGTTGGTCTTAACTTATATAAGTTGTCTTCAAGTATGGCAGAACAAACTAGAATACCTTTATAGAAAACGAACGCTTCATTAATTTCAAAAGATATTCTATACATTTGTTCCAAAGTACAAGAGATAGATATTAAATTTCTTCTCATTTGAGGTACATATAAGACATTCTTAAGTATGACATATCTATCTCTAAAAAACAACTTTAAATCTCCCACTGCTGAAGCTGAGACCATCTCTCTTGTTCCAACCTTGAGAGTGATCTCGCCTTCTGAAAGCCTTTTCCAAGAACTATTTTCGTGAAATGAGAAGAAAATATGGTTAGTGACTCCTGAATCTAGTATCCAGGTACAATTTTCATATTCCACAAAACATGTTTCTACAACTAGTAAATCATATTTACCTTGTGTTTCCTTCTCTGCCTATTTTTCTGCAAGGTATTTTGGGTAGTTTCTTAACCAGTGCCCGTTTTGGCCACAATAGTAACACTTACCTTTTTCTGCACCTTTCTTACCCTTGTTCTGTTTGGGAGTCTTTCCCTTCCCTTCTTTTTTATTTGAGCATTAGGTTTTGAGGGTCCAGCTTTGGTTTTAGAGGACGATCCTCTTATAAATTTTCTTTTTGTGGTAGCAACATTTGCTTCCACTTGTTTTCCTTTACCCATAGTAAGGTTTTGGAATCGCTGGAGTTCATTCAGAAGGGTTGTCAAGTTAAATTCTATCTTGTTCAAAGACGCATTCGTTTGGAATGGAATGAAGCTCTTCGGAAGAGACTCTAAGATAAAACTAACTTGATTAACCTCTTCGATGGGACCACCATTCACTTCAGCGATGTTGAAGTGCATCATCATGTCCAGAACATGTTCTCTAACAGAGGTCCCTTCCTTCATACGCTTAGTGTAAATGTATTTGACTGCCTCGTGTCTTAAGGACCATTCTGGTTGCCCAAACATTCCCCTTAATGAATCCATAATCTCTTTAGCCGTGGCTAAGGATTCATGTTTCTTTGCCAATACATCAGACATGCTGGCAAGAATGTAGACACGGGCTTTTTCATTAGCTTTTATCCATCGATCATATGCATCCCGACTAGTTCGGTTAGCATTAGAGGCAGGGTTTTGAGGACATTCCTCAGTTAAGACAAATCTTAAATCGTCAACCACTAGTATTGTGTTAAGATTTGATTTCCAAGCCGCATAATTATCGCCATTAAGTTTTTCGGAAGCTAAAAGTTGAACTATTGAGCTATTCATGCTGAAAAAAAACATATTCTTTTTAGGAAAAAACTATAATCATAAAAAATATCCAATCTAATTTAGCAATTACTAATAATGTACCCTTTCATTATTTGTATTTTGCAACAATATTTCAAAGGTTTAGAACAACCTTCTCCGAAGGGTAGTTGATTATTCCTCCTTTGAACCAAGACAATCTTGACTAGATGCTATCTCTAGAATAACTGCTTATTCTTTATAGCACTTAGTTATCGCTACTTTAGTCAAGAATATACTAACAACTTAGTAATTCTTGTAAGTGTTACCCACCATTTTCAGATTTCATAGATTAGAATCATTTATGAAAACTAATCTAAGAAAACCTATCCAGATTTGGAGTTCGCGGTGTTCCGAATCCTATAATACAACCCTCCGAAGGGAACGTCGCTCCAGGGCAGACAAGGGCATATTATAGAAATCTCACGGTGCGACCTAATGGAAGAGACCGTGGGATGTGCTGCCACAAATCCCTCACCCACTTACTATGAACTACTTCCCCTATTCACCTTGATTTTGATCCATGCAAACACTCTCCGAAGGGAGGCCGCTCCTATGCACGGCACAAAGCCCTGCATGGACCTCACGGTGTGAACTCTTAGGGACACTAGAGCTAAAATACATTATTTTTCTCTAGTTGAAGTGTTCTAAAGAAAAAAATAGGGTAATCCAAGCTTCAAGATTTATATTTAGGCTAACTTAAACAAATCTTAAGTCTAGATAAAACATCCAAGTATAACCATTATACAGGATTTTAACCTATGATGTCTAGGTGAAAAACCATTTTTATTACCTCACACCTCTCACGAATGCTCATAAAACTAGGTTAACTAGGCTCAAGAACTGATTACGATCTCCAGGTAGGAGGTGTTCCGTAAACCGTCAACTTAAGAACCTCCAACCTTAGTCATCTTATCTGACTTGTTGACAAGATTGAACCAGGTGAGCCTTTTGTAACCAGTTTTACAAGATATCGACCTATTTCTATGAAAAATGGAAGATATGTTTAACCTAAGTGAGCATGCATTTAATCTTTGTTATTGATTTTAAAAGTCTAATTTATTTTATAACACTTATAAAATTTTAACTTAATCAATCATTTTATCAATATATAACCTTATAAAAACAATCAATTAATATGGATTTTAATTTATTTAACTTTAATTAAATCATATTTAATTAAATTAAATCAAACAATAATTAATTAATTTGATTAAATCATATTTAATCAAGAATAACTTAATTAATTAAATAATTAATTAATCATATTAATTAATTTCCATATTAATCAATTAACATGCATACAATACAATATAACCTTTATATCATACATTTTAATGCATGAACATGTTAACCTATGGTGGGATTTTAAATCTATATGACATTCAAAATGCACATACAAATTTAAAGTAATTTAATCATACATCACATGCATAAATAAAAAAAACACCCTAAAATGGACTAATTTTTGGCTCCTAAATTAAGCTAAGTACTAAATTATTACATAATTAATTTGGTGTAGTACAGAACCACTCCCAAAAACTTCGAACCGGCTGAAAAACCAAAAGAAACCGCTTGAACTGGCCCAAAAACCAAATTTATTGGCTTGAACCGACCCAATTAACTAAACAGGCGCCAGGCGCACACAGTCGGGCGCGGGGACGCAGGCGGGCCGCGGCGAAGGCGGGCGCATGCGGGCGCGCGGGCGCAGGAGGGCACGCGGCCGCGTGGGTCGAAGCGGGTCAAGGCGGGTTTTCGGGTCTGTGACCTTCTTTTCTTCATTTTTTTCAATTCTCTCACCCGGTTGAACCAGTTACAGCCTAACTTCAACTCTAATGACTTTTTTTTATTTTAAAAAATTACAAACACTTTGCAACAATAAAAATAAGCCATTAACAAGGCTAATTACAATAATTAGAACAAAAACACTTAATCTAGAGCCAAAATCATAATATATCCATTTTAGTTCAAACCAAAATTTATCTAATAAATATGAATATGAACCCCACATGCAATTGGGTAAAAATGAAGCATGCTCTGATACCACATGAAAGAACTAAGTCATGCACAGCGGAAAAAGAATCGAATTTCTACCCTAATTGCCACAATTAACATGTAACCATAAACTAATCAAATTAGGGTTTTAAGAAATATTACCTTTGAAGCTTTCAAAAGGTTTGATATCTTCTTACCAATTCTAACCGAGACCACCACTAGTACTCAACTGCTATCCTCTAGACAAAGAACGGGTTGTGGGACCCAATTTTGGTGTGGAAAGAAATGGAGATAAAATGGGATTGGAAGGTTTTTTTTTCTTTTGTTGAGATGATGAAAATGATAAAAGAGGCAAAAGTCTTTTCAACATTTGAAAACACCTCTAAAATATGATTTACAAACTACGAGTTTTAGGACAAAAAATTCCAACAGAACCAAAAAACCGAGTCTGGGTCATCACCGTTCGGCTTTTGTGGGCAAGAAACTTCGAGACCACTCAGAATCGGACCACCCAATACCTAGACGTGAACTTTCGAGGCCTCCGACCCCGTTATCAGTCCGGTCGTTCCTTTCTAGGCTATTGTGCCTTTCTTTCTGCGTTTTGGGACGGAACCAAGAAACCGAGTCTGGGCATCACCGTTCGGCTTTTGTGGGCAAGAAACTTTGAGACCACTAAGAATCGGACCACCCAGTAGCCAGACGTGAACTTTCGAGGACTTCGATCCCGTTCTAAGTCCGGTCGTTCCTTTCTAGGCCATTGTGCCTTTCTTTCGGCGTTTTGGGATGAAACCAAGAAACCGAGTCTGGGGCATCACGGTTCGACTTTTGTGGGCAAGAAACTTCGAGACCACTCAGAAGCGGACCACCTCGTAGCCAGACGTGAAATTTTGAGGCCTCGGACTCCGTTCTAAGTCCGGTCGTTCCTTTCTAGGCCATTGTGTCTTTCTTTCGGCGTTTTGGGACGGAACCAAGAAACCGAGTCTGGGGCATCACCGTTCGGCTTTTGTGGGCATGAAACTTCGAGACCACTCAGAATCGGACCACCCAGTAGCCAGACGTGAACTTTCGAGGTCTCCGACCCCGTTCTAAGTCCGGTCGTTCCTTTCTAGGCCATTGTGCCTTTCTTTCGGCGTTTTGGGACGGAACCAAGAAACCGAGTCTGGGGCATCACGGTTGGAGAGGGCTTCTGTGATGTCGTCTTACACTTCTTTGAGACCAATTACTTCCTTCAAGGGGTGAATACGACTGCTATTACACTTATTCATAAAAGGAATGGTGTTAATCGATTGGAGGATTTCAGCCCTATATCTTGTTGTAGCGTTATTTATAAGTGCATTTCAAGAATATTGGCAGATAGGCTTCGTGTGTGGCTTCCTTCTTTTGTTAGTGGAAATCAGCCAGCTTTCATCCCTGGGAGGAGTATTATTGACAATATTCTTCTTTGTCAGGAGCTTGTAAGGGCATAACATTTGCACAGAGGTAAACCTCGGTCCACTATGAAGGTTGACCTCCAAAAAGCTTATGATTCTGTTAATTGGGATTTCCTCTTTGGCCTGCTGATTGCCATAGGTACGCCTTTAAGATTTGTGAGTTGGGTTCGAGCGTGTGTGACCTCTCCGATGTTCTCCATTATGATTAATGGATCGTTGGAAGGTCTTTTCCATGGGAGGAAAGGACTTAGACAAGGTGACCCTTTATCCCCGTTCTTATTTGTGATGGTCATGGAGGTGCTTTCTCGCATGTTGAACAGCCCACCTCAGAATTTTCAATTCCACCAGTTTTGTGAGAAGGTCAGATTAACTCATCTTACTTTTATAGATGACTTGATGATCTTTTGTACTGCAGATAATCATTCTATAAGTTTCATAAGACTATTAAGAGGTTTGGTGAGCTTTCAGGACTGTTTGCTAATCTTGCTAAAAGTTGAATTTTTCTTGTGGGGGTTAATAGTTCGAAAGCTTCTCGCTTGCTGCTAACATGGGTTTTTCCATTGGTCATCTCCCTGTTAGTTATCTTGGGCTTCCTCTCCTCTCTGGAAGATTGCGGAGCTCTGATTGTGATCCCCTTATTTAGTGTATTACCAGTTGTATTCGGTCTTGGTCTGCTAGAGTGTTATCTTTTGCAGGTAGACTTCAGCTTGTTCGCTCAGTCCTTAGGAGCCTTCAGGTTTATTGGGCTAGTGTGTTCATGCTTCCTATGAAAGTCCACAGAGGATCAACAGACGCACCTGGACATCTCAATTAAGTTGACACCCCCTTAGCGCCCTCATCACATCCAAAAAGCGACAACACAAGATCAAAACCAAAAGCCACAAATAGAAGGCTTTTTTTTGTGTTTGTTTTGCCTTTGGACATTACTCCTTTGTTATGGGTTTTAGCTTGGTTGGATATGATGAGGGTGCTATGGGGGTGTCAACCTAGTTGAGATGCCAAGGTGCATCCCCTGATCCATGGTTACATGTTCATTGTATAACTCTCTTGTACTCTGAGTTTTTGTCTAATTATTATTATTATTTTAATATTAATAAAGAGGTTGCCTCCTTTTCAAAAAAAAAAAAGAAAAAAACAAAACAAAACAAAAGCCCAATGAGTGATTGTTTTATAAAACATCGTTTTGAAATATTAAGTATTTAACAATTAACTCTTAACATAAATGAAATCAAATTCAAACAACTTATCTCAAACTTTCCCTTTCAGTTGCTATACCTAGAATCGCCGAGACGAAAAACAATAAACTAGGCATAGAAGCCCTATCCCGATACGATACTTACGAGATGAAACTCTAGGCATCAATTGTGCCCTATCTCGTTATAACTACAATGAGATGGAAAACTAGGCATTCGTACAGGGTCTCGTCCCTTGAGATGGGAAACTAAGCATCTTTAAAAGTCTTCATCTCTTATCTAATACCAATGATGGAAAGCTAGGTATTTACTGAATATCCAAATCAAATGATCCTCTATGCACAAGAAAATCTCCCGAAGGGTTGCTATATATCTTAGAATATTTTAGGTATAGACTAAAACATGCTAATATTATTTTCAAGCTTAAACATTTTGAAAACTTAGCACAATCATGATTGCTTATAATTTTCATTAATAAATTCATCAATAAAAACATGTTTACCAAAATGTTTCTAAATGCATGCTTTGGAAATACTTTATAAGTCATTATCCTCAAATATTCAAACATCAAAGCATGCTTGAAACATTTGATAGTAAATTCATGTTTAGAAATCAACTTTAAACTCATTTTTGTCACTTATAGAGAGTAGCTTGGACCCTTGGCTTATAAACTTGTTCGATCTCCTTCAGATCTAAAATAATGAAAAATAATGGGAAATAATTCCATTTAATTCCCATTGATCATAAAAATATCAAAACTTTGCTTAAAATTTCCAAAACCCACAAAACAGCTGAAAGACATTAGCTTGCGTACAAAATATTGTGGCAGAAGTTGGCAGGGGCGTGTAGGGCTTGCCTTGCCATGTCTCGTTCTAACCTCATGTGCAGCGTGTCACAATCACAACTTTTCAAACACGGAACAGACTATTGTGCGGCACTTGTTGTAACTCGATGAACACGTCAGTTGTATGAAATTCGATACGATGTAGCCTCCTCCTACAAGTTTTAAGAGAAATTGGTTTTATTAAACATGAGAGAGAAAGGAAAGCATTGGAAACATCGTTAAAAAAAACTTTGAAGACTATCCATTGCAAAGAGAGCTTAAATTGCAAAGAGTACCTCTATGATGAGATTGGTTTGTGGAACCAATTGGGATGGGAAAAAGTTTAGAGATATTTGAGAGAAACTCTTTTCTTTTTGCAAAGAGCAATAGCGTTAGCCTTATTTTTTCTTTTTTTATTAATCATTTTTTAAGAAAATTGTTTTGTTCTAGATATTATAACTCTCTTTCCTTCTAGGAATAGAAAATGAAGTAGAAGAGAACCATGAGATTCTATTAATTTACAAAGAATTAAATTAATATATATTTCAAATCTATTGATTAATTAAACATTAATCAATTAGTTAATAATTAATGAAATCGAATTTAATTAAATATATTAAACTAAACTATTAATTAATTCTCCAATTAACTAATAACACTAAATTATTTATCTTATATTTAACTTAAATTAAATTTGAATCATATTCAAATATAAGTTTCTCTCAATAATTTTAATATGAATCCAATTCACATTAAATTAATATTTGAAACTCATTTAAATATTTTATCTCTCATAAATTAATTTTGAATCATCCCCAAAGTTAAATTTATATAGTAAAGTCTGATAAACTTTATATTATAATGTATCACTATACATTATACTAATTCCCAAGTTAAATTTAAACATTTTAAATTACAACCAATACAAATAAATCTCATTACCCTTTACGAGCTAG